>NC_052960.1:28372281-28487281 GCF_013358895.1 Oreochromis aureus
AGAGTATGGGGGTGCCTACTGGGGTCAGCGGGGAGCTGGCCCCAGGAGGGGTCACTGCCCTCCCTTCCTTCCCTCCCCATCTCCAGCTGCCTCCCTCTTCCCGCTCCACCACAATCACCCACACATGCAGGGCCTTGGGGTAGGGGTGTGTCACCAGGGTGCAGAGGAGACATCCCCCCTCTGTCCCCTTCTGGCTGCCTCTGCCTCAATTTTATCCCACAACTTAGACATTGACATTACTCACACTCTCATTACACATACATATAGGATCTTGGGGTGGGCACGCTACACGGATTCCAATCACCATCAGGGTGTACACCTCACCCCTGGCGCCGCTGCCCACCTCTCAATTTTAAATACACGTGAGACATTGAGGGCTAGCAGGAGGGGCTATACGCTTACCTGCTGCTCTGGCAGGTAGCTCCATGCCCTCCTGGGTTTTAAATGCACCTTAGAACACACATACATCAACACTACATATGAGCGGGTGGAGGGAGGTTTGAGTCTTCCCACACCCCCGCTTCTCTCGACCTGCTGGAGGCGGGGGCTTGGAGGAGGAGTTGGCCGTCCGACTGGGGTCTGGAATGTGGGGCCTCCTGCTGCTGCGGAGTCGGGCGGTCTGCTTCTCCCCACCGCAGGGAAAAAGGGTAACACCACCTGGGTCTGGGCGCAGTTTCCCCTCCAGGGGCAAGGGTACCTAGACCCGGGCTTAGAGTACGCTTGGGGAGTGTGATTGTGTGTACAGTATCTATTTATGTCTGTCTCCACGTTGGGTGAGTGTTGAGTAATTGTATATGAGAGCATGAGGGTGGGAATGGATGTTTGTATCTGTGTGTGCCTGTTTGTCTGTGTCTATATGTCAGGTTGGGTATCAGACCCCACCTCTCTGGGGACATCTCAGGCCCTCCAAGGTTTGAGGCCCATCTCCCCACCACTCCCCTGCCGGTGGCAGACGCCCTCAGACATCGGTGCATTGGTGGCTCTTTGTGTCCGGGGTGGGCGCCGGGTACCCACCGGCTCACTCCTTGGCGGCTGCTTATCAGGGCCTGGAGCCTGGGGCTCGCTCGGGCCACCGGGGATGGGGTGCCCTCGGCCTCTCGGCCCGGGCTCGGTCACTCAGGCACAGCTGGCTGCCGGCGGAGCTCACGGGCACGTCACTGCAACCCCCTGGCTTCTGCTCGCGGCTGCTGAGTGACCCCTCATCTGGGACTCTCCTCAGCTCTTTCTGGGATAGTGGCGCGGCTGCCCCTCTGTTGGTCTTCCTTGGTCTCTTGTGTTCTGGGGACCTCTGGATGTCTGGAGTTTCGATCTCCTCCATACCTGCTTCACGCCCTGGAGGACGGGGCAGTGGCCCCCCACACCCTCTAGCAGATCATTACATGAAGGAACCTTTTTAAAAACAAGCGCGTTCATGCTCACAGGTGTACACACGGGTGATCACACACACAAACTACACCTTTTTGGCTCCTACCTCAAAGTACACTGTGTGCTGTCGATCTCACGTGCTGCACCATAATGTTTAATATTTAGTATTTACTGTCATATTCCCATATATCATTGTGATCTTGTTTATTACTCTCGTTTTCTTCTGCTTGCTCTCTTTTTTCTTTCTCAACAGGTGATCCAGGTGATCGATATATGTATTTTTGTCTGCTTATTCTGTTGGTTTTGTTTTTGCCCTTTTCCCGTCCCTCTTCTCAGGTTTTTTTTTCTTTCCCCTTTCTTTCTGCCCTTTCTTTCCACCAGTCAAGTCTGTCCCGTATTCAGCAAGTGAAAATAAAATAAAAATATATATAAGTGTATTCTGCTATGTTATAATATTTGTGCTAAACCAGAGTATTTGTGCTGAAACATAGTATTTCTGCCAAATGATAGTATTTCTGCCAAATTATAGTATTTGTGCTAAAACATAGTTTTAATTTAAAATTACAATATTCATAGTTCATCACAGTGTCTCTGGTAAATCACAGTATTTCTGCTATGTTGTATTATTTTTCTAAATCATAGTGTTTCTGTAATGTTTAAGTATTTTTGGCTAAATATATTCTTTCTGTTATCTTATACTATTTCTCCTAAATTCTTGTATTTTTGAGAAGTTATCATGTTTCTGGTAAGTTACAATATTTCTGCTAAGTTCTGCTATGCTATTGTATTTCTGCCAAGTATTATGTTTCCTCTGAGATATTGCAGTTCTGCTAAGTTATTACATTTTAGCAAAGTTCCTTTGCTTCTGCAAACTTTTTACAATTTCTGCAACTTTTCAGCTTTTTCAGCTATTTTCAGCAGACAGCTTCAGCATTACAGCATCCACACTGCATTTTCGCAGGAAATGCAAATTTTTCTAGTTGTGTGGATGCTGGAGGCATCCACACTATTGAGTTCCTGTTTCTCTTTATTCTTTATACTTTATTATTATTATTATTATTATTATTATTCTAGTTGCCACTTTTTTGTACTTTTTTTGGCACTTATCTACTTCCACAATTTTCAGCCGATTTTCACCGTTCAAATTTTAAACTATTCTGCTATTTCTGCTAATGATCGCTATGACTTTTGGTATTTTTGCTATTATACTTTTTAAAATATTAAGCTTTTATGCTTTTTTGTCCCATTGAAATGAATGGAAAACTTCCACAATTCTGCTAAAACTTGCTTGTTTTTGAAACTTAACTACTTTGTCCTACTTTGACCTAGAACAACCATTCAAACTTTAAAATGTTCTCAAATTATTGGGCTATTTATGAATGATTCAGCTTTTTCATATCTGTTACCATTTTCATCTTATCCCTGTTTAAGTTTTCAGTTTCATTTTGTGATTTTTCACAAAATACATGCGTTGTTATGGTTGCTATGCAGTTGGTTCTAAGTGAGCCACTGTACCTTTGGCAATTTTCTCTTCATGTCCGAACAACTTCTTGCTACTCGCTCAATTTCCACTCAACCCACACAAATTATACATCAAAACGTAGGTATTTTTGCTGGCTTTCAGAAAATGTCACTATCATTGTTGTGGGATTTATAGAATTTTGGCAAATCTCCTCAGACCAACACAAAGTCTCAAAAATCCCCATAGAAAGTCAATGGAGAGTTCGTTTAAAATCACCGCTTGATTTCTGTAATGAGAGGCATTTTGAATCGTCATATCTCCCCAACGAAGCGAAGTTAAGACATGAGGCTTGTGCCAATATATCTTCAGATACTCCTGATGCTCACAATTCAAGAATTGTTTTCTCATCTATTACCATTTGGCCATGAATTGGGTTTGTTTGAGGGTAGGAAATTCGTCCCTCGCTCAGATTTCTTCAGATTTCAAACTCTGGAAATGAGACACTTTTTCTCTCGTCATATCTTTTGATAGATTTCCACAGAGACCTGAAAATTTCCATGACTGTTCACCAAAGCCTGCTGTCTCTTACGGTGAAAGAATGATATCGATACTCCAAATAGATTTAGAGTTAGAAAGCGTTGTTTGAGGGCAAGTCAAGGCAGATTTTGCTTGCCTCTACTCAGTTATGGTGCATTAGAAGTCAAATATCGTCAATAATTCATATTTTAATGATAAATTGTCAACACTTTAAGATTCCCCATCTCTTCTGAACAAAAGCGGTGTAAGAATGACTGTTCTAGCCCCTACGGTTAGGAAATTATGGCCATTTGTTTGAGAGGAATCCTCACTATGAGAAATTCACTGCAGAAATCCTGTCTCTGTGCTCTGTGTGTGTAAAAGCGGCTGCACCTGTTTTGGCGGGAAAAAGTACACAGCCTCTCTGATTGGTGGATTCAAATTTAGCAGCTCCCAGGCTGCTTGACTGACCTAGAAACTTGATTTTCTCTCCTGTGTGTGTGTGTGTGTGTGTGTGTGTGTGTGTGTGTGTGTGTGTGAGAGAGAGAGAGAGAGAGAGAGAGAGGCGAGAGAGAGTTTTATGGGAGCATCTTATTGTATGATTTAAATTCAATATATTTAGACTGGTTGCCTGAATTTGATCCTGTGTGTCTCTCTGTGCTTGTGTGTTTCCATATGTGTCCATATTTGTGATTGTGAGACTGTTATACTTTTTTTTGCTGATTCTTTTTTCATTTAACAATTACATTTGAGTGACCCTTAGAATGTTCAGCATTTTTTCAGCTGTTCATTTTGCTTTTCCAATTTTCTATTTAAGTTATTACTATTGTGCTAATTCATAGCATTTGTGCTGCTTTTCAGTATTTGTGCTAAATACAGCATTTCTGCTAAATCATACTATTTCTGCTATTTTATAAGATTTGTGCTAAATACAGCATTTGTGCTAAATCATACTATTTCTGCTATTTTATAGGATTTGTACTTAATATAATATTTCTGCTTAATTATAGTATTTGTGCCATTTTATAGTATTTGTGCTAAAACATAGTATTTCTAGTAAATGCAGTATTTCTGGGTAATCATTGTATTTCTATATATTTCTGCCAGGTCCCCAGGAGTCAGTCCTAATATTCAAATTTACATATCAGGACCTGGGACGGCTTCCCAGCCAGCCAATCATATCTGAGTCCTGGCACATTCAAATTTGCATATTGGGACCTTCATGGCTTCCCAGCCAGCCAATCATATCTGAGTCCTGGCACATTCAAATTTACATATTGGGACCTTCATGGCTTCCCAGCCAGCCAATCATATCTGAGTCCTGGCACATTTAAATTTGCATATTGGTACCTTCGTGGCTTCTAAGCCCACCAATCATCTATGTCATATATCTCTAATATTTCATATTTTTATTTTAAATGGTCAGCATTTCAAGATTCCCCTATGTCTTCTGAATAAAATGGTCTAAGAATGACTGTTTTAGCCCCTACGGTTAGAAATTTATGGCTGTTTGTTTGAGGGGAATTCTCACTATGAGAAATAGACTGCAAAAATCCTGTCTCTGTGCTGCATGTGTGTAAAAGCCTGCACTTGGTGCACCAGTTTTGGCGGGAAAAAGTACACAGCCTCTCTGATTGGTGGATTCAAATTTAGCAGCTCCAGGCTGCTTGACTGACCTAGGGACATACAGGAAACACAGTATGCACAGCCACTGTTTGTTCACTTGCTGCTGCTGCTGCTGTGTGTGTGTGTGTGTGTGTGTGTGTGTGTGTGTGTGTGTGTGAGAGACCCTTTTTATGGCAGCATGTCATTGTAGGATTCAAACTGATTATATTTAGACTGGTTGACTCGATTACATCCTGTGTGTGTCTCTCTCTGTGCATTTGTGTTTCCATTTGTGTCCATAATTGTAATTGTGTGTATCTGCTGGCTGTTATTTCTTTCTTTTCTTTTTTGTCAATTTTTACCTTTCAACAAGCACATTTGAGCAACCCTTACCATCAGCATTTTTTCAGCTGTCCATTTTGCTTTTTCAATTTTTCTATTTAAGTTATTACTATTCTGTTAAATCATACTATTTCTGCTATTTTATAAGATTTATGCTAATTATAGTATTTCTGCTTAATAATAGTATTTCTGCTGAATTATAGGATTTCTACCAAATCATAGTATTTCTGCTACTTTTTGGTATTGGTGATAAATACAGTATTTCTGCTAAAACATAGAATTTCTGCTATTTTATAGGATTTGTGCTAAATGTAGTATTTCTGCCAAATACTATGATTTCTTCAAATCATAGTATTTCTGCTAAATTATTATGTTTCTCTTAAGTCACAATTTTTTTGCTAAGATGTGATGCTACTGCTCCATGTCTGAAATACATTACAGAAAGCCCATGTCTCTGTCGGTGTGAGCAAGGGATGCAGCTGCACTGACAGGGACAACTACATAGCCTGATGAAGCAGACAGAAGTGACAGCTCTGATTGGTGGATTCAAATTGAGCAGATCCAGGCTCTTTGACTCTCATAGATACAGCTGAAAATATAAAGCTGAAAAAAAAAAAAACCCGGAAAAAGCCAATGTCAGTGTTTGAAGTTTTTTAACTTCTAATAACTTTACAGAAGTGTGTGTGTGTGTGTGTGTCTTTGTCTGTGCTTGTGTGACTCAATTTTTATTCGTTGGTGACCAGCATCCATTAGTGTATTCAACTTGACCAGATTCAGACTGATTGACTGGCATAGAAACACACAGGACACGTTTGTTTGTCCCTGTGTGCCCTTGTGTGTGTATGTTTGTATGTATGTCTGTGTTTATGCTTGCATCCATGTTTTTGCACATTGTTTTCTGAATATGGGTTATTTATCACTGTGTGTGTTTGTCCCTATTTGTAAACATTGCTAGGCATCTAATTTTTGCCTTAGCTTTGTGTATCTGCTGGCAGTTCCTCTGTAACATTTCTAATGTTTCTGACAAGTTTTCACAGTTGAACAACAACTAATTTTTTGAGGAAACTTCAGCTTTTTGAAGCTGGCTGTTTTGCATTTCAATATTTCCGCTAAATTATTACTTTTATGCTAAATTATTACTTTTCTGCTAAATTATACTATTTCAGCTCCTATGTTGCATTTCTACTATGTGTTACTATTATACTACTGTATATTAAGTTATACTCTTTACACCATTTCTTCCTGGTTTTTAGGTTTGCGCTACATATTAACATTTCTGCTGTATTACAACACTTCTGCAATGTTGTACTACTTCTTCCAAGTTACTATGTTTCTGCTGAGTTACAATATTTCTGTAACTAACATAAATTTTAGCAGGCCTCAACCCGCCATGCATGTTAACCAGGTAAAATAAATATTTATGTAGATATTTTGCAAATATTTATTATTCATTTTTAGGAGCATAGTGCTTTTTTCCAAATTCAGGTGAAGGCCCTTTATGCGCTGAAAGCCCAAAGGTGATATAAGGATCAGTTTTGTTTGATACATGGACAATTCAAGTTCAGCTTTTCAATTCATTTAAGAGAGACCTTCAACTGGATGTTTTTACTTTTGTTATTTTTAAGAGTTCAAAATGTGTCCATTACATAAATAAAATTTCATTTACTTTGTAGCATTTCATGGATTTCATAAGCAAAACAGTATAGTTGTTTATACAGAGTATAAAGGTAAAAAACAATGTGTGAAGTGTTATCTTCATTTCAGATGTCAAAAAGTATTTGTGGCTCCCAGTGTTTTCTTTTTGTGCAAATCGGGTCCAAATGGCTCTTTGGGTCTTAAATGTTGCTGACCCTGGTTTAGATGGTTGTCTTTAAAACCTTCACTGAAGAGTCTTGTTGGAGAAAGCCACACCTTTACCTCACTGCAGCAGGGGTGAACAAGTGGGTGCAAGTCTATTTAGGTTAGAATCCATATGATTATAACCAATATGTATTAGAATAAAATAAATAAATGTGCAATGAACATGTCAGGAGTCACTGTTGAAAACCCTCATGGCAGTGGGGTTAAAGTACCTCCTGAACCTCTGATTCCTGCAGTGCAGCGAGGCGAGCCTCTGCAGCTCCTACTGTCCTGTGAGGATGCTTAGGTGAACACCAACACCAGCCCCTTGGTTTTGTTGTTCAGGAGAAGACTGTTCTTATTACTCCAGCCAGTTAAATAAATATATCATAAAACAGTACATTTTAACATAATGACCTTATATTTATTCATGACTTTTAACCATAATTTCAAATTAAAATAATCATGTTTGAAATATTTATTCAACTTATAGAATTAAATCTCTGCTAGTTGTTTTCTGTTCCAAAAATATCTAGTTTAATACTATTTAAATTTACATATATTTTTGTAAATTACACAAAATTGGCATTTTCAATGCCAATGCCATTACTACAAAATTGGCATGGCGGAGTTTCCCACTACCCGTGAATGCCTCTTATTTTACGTCTCTGGCTGACTCCTGAATCTCCTCCCACTCTCTGCTTGATCCCTGCCGGTGGCGCTGCTTCTCTGTCTCTCTTTTCTCAAATAAAATGTCTATAAGCTGTTTGAGTGATTTACCGAGTTGTTGTTAGTGACTTATAAAGCCAGTCTAAGTATAAGTCATATTAAAGTAACACAATGGCTGCTTTGTTAGTGAAACGTTGTAATTTTAGTATTTAAAAGGAGTGTTTGGTAAGCTAGCCCTAACAACAAAGTGCTAACGCCTAGCCTAGCTCCTATAGGCCCAGTGCAAAATGTATTTGGTTCATTTGATTGTTTAATACAGTTATTGTGTTGTATTTGGTTCATTTGGTGTGTTAGTGTTTCTGAGTCTCTTAGGGAAGCTGAAGTTAGTTCTCCTCTTCACAAATCAGTCAGTTAAAACGGCCTCATTCTATAGGTTATAAGGTAATAAGCTGCCATCTTAGAACCACTGATAAGCTGCTGAAGCAGCAGGGTCGGTAACTTCAAAGGAGCCATTTTACCGCCTCTGACAGAAGGCCGGGAGAAAAAGAGTAACGATGCCTGTGCCGGTGTGTCTGTGTTGTGGGTTAATTAACAGAAGGGGAGAGAGAGTGAGGATAAAACACATAATATAAGAATAATAACATTTCTTAACAAGAAGAAGTTTTTTTTAATTAATCAATTTTAGTTTTTAGTTAAATTTTAAGAACTGTTTAACAAACACTAGTTTGTGCAGACTGGTTTGTTTTTAAGTAAAACCTACACCTGCAGCTCTGTTTAATTTTTCACAAAGTGAGAAGTTAATAAAATATAAAAAGGCCACCTTCAAATAAATAAAATGCTGCAGTGCGCCATTAATATTATTAATATGATATGTACATATTTAAAACAACAGCATATTAAATGATACTAAATGATACTGTGTGCAGGTGATAATATTTTTAGGAAGCAGAATTTGAATGCAGACCAACTGAAATGTTGAAGCCTACAAATATATCATCCAAGCTTTCATTTATGATTGTTCATGCTTTTAAATTAAACTTTATCAATTTGATAAAGTGTGCAGTGCTAGGTGTAGCAAATCATTGCTTATTAAATCTGTGTTATCTAATAGCACCAAACTAATAGAGCTATCACATAACTGAGAAACTTGTGTGGCTTATTACAAATGGATGAAACCACATTTTACCTTAATGAAGACAGTAATCTTTAATAAGGTGTAGAAAAAAAAGAGGTGAGTTGTTTGTTGCTGTGGTAAACAAAGAAGTGTACTGAATCTTTTGGACTACACAGATTGATGTAGTATTGATTGTGATGCTGATCTGAGTTGTCTCATTCTGTATTTTTGTGCTTTGTCTTTTGTTACACAGAGTGAACGAGATCTTTGGTTTTGCCTTTGCTGGTAAGTAAACAGTGATTGTAACTGAAGCAGTATGAACCTGGCATTGCGTAGCACATTTGACGACTTACATACAGTAGTTTGACCTTTTGTGATATGTTTCCATTTACTGATTGGCAAACACACAGGATTTGTGACCTGTAGCAGCAAAGCCCCACACAGGACCCCTCTGACTCTCCCTGAAAATGTCCCTGAAGTTTAATAGCCCATTTATGTATGATTTAAATTTCTTATGGCTTATCAAATCTAAACATAACTAAATGTCAGATGTCTTTATACAGTTGTTCATTTTCTCCTTATGTTTGTGGATTTAAGTAGCAGACAAAACAATGAAAGTGTTTTAGGGGAGTCAGTATAAGTGGTTGCTCAAACACTTAAGAGCTGCACAGGTATTGATTTATATTGTCTGTCAAATTCTGATGTATTACATTAAAGTCAGAACATTGTAGAAGTATTTTGCCTGACTCGGTATAAGTAATAGCTTTAACAGTAATAAAAGCGAAGAGAACCAGAGGTGTGAGTGGACATTGTTAGGTAAATTACAGCCAGTGTGTCTAATTAGTTTATTACTTATTTAGTGAATATAATGTGTTTTAAAATTAGATAGAAAAGTTGCCAAAAAGGTACACTGCAAAAATTCATAAATATTCCTAGCAACGGGTACAATGAAATGACTTTTTAGTGTAATATTTTAAGACATTTAATTTTAATTACAAAACATGGTGCACCTCTGCTATTGTAACATGTTAATATTTAAATGTATTTTAAGATTTATATATTCATGTCAGACATGATGAGGTTTTCTGTTGCTTCTGATTTATATAATTACTTTGTATCTAACATTTTTAAAAGTTTTGGTTTTTCACACTTTATTAGCACTGACCTGTTGTAGAAAATGTTGGAGCCACAAGGCTTCTGTGTAGGAAATATTTGGTATATCCTGCACTTGTGCCAATTGATGGCTGTTCTTTGCATTTCTGTAGTAATGAATGCTTTTATTACACATGCCATGTGAGGCGCTGCAGTTCATTTATCTCCTCTTTACACTACAGTAAGCTCATAAAGCCTTAAAGTAATTGAGGATTTTACTAGTTAATTTATGTCATAGTGAATTGGATTGTGTGTGAAGAGGCTCAACAGTCTGAATCATCAAACAGTGATCTGATGAATTGTTTCCTTTCTCTAGACTGCTGATCTGATCGTCTCAAGTCTGGTAAGTAAAGGTTTGTCTGATGTGCAGTGCTAGGAAATGTTTCTCATTATAGGAGATTCAGTTTAGTGCTGTGAGTCAGCACAGCTCTTGGCAATTATCAAATAATAGAAAAGTCTATGAAAACATTTCCAGACTTACAAATCTCTCTTATCATCATACTACATTTTAATTAGGCCCTAATATCGGCCATGCTAAGTTTATTGTAGATTTAGCGGGGTGTGTATTAAACATGCCCCATATTTGACTGAAATATGTAGAAACTGCTGTATAGGAGTCATCTGTCTCCAAATTTTTCATTTTGCCAAAAGTCATACTGAGTAAATTATTTTTTACTTTTATGTTAACGGCTCCCCAGACATTATGATATAGTGTTGTACCAGGTAAGTACACACAGAATCGGGAATTTGAGACCTTTGGGCATTTAGGAACATGTGAGTTGAGTGCATGTGAAGTGTTTAAACCAGGTGGTCTGAAACTGTCTGCTCTGACTTCATTGTGTGGGTTTAGCTTGACCATATAATGTTTACAGTAAGTTACTGTAGCACCACATCTTGGTTTACAGACTCTGTTTGTTTTTATTGTGTTAATAGAATGCAAAAATATCCTTAGAAATGTTCCACCACCATATGTTAAACATTTTCATTCAGTTGAATCTAATAATGTACTGTACAACTCTTCAGTGTGTAATGATATATATGTTCTGTATTTTTCGGACTGTAAGGTGCACTAAATTCTAAGGCACATTAAGTCAAACAAAACAGATAAGTCAAACTTTATTCAACTCATTTACAATAACTCTCAAAATTGTTCAGTTGTAAGACATAAAATACAGAACAATTCACTCACTTTTCAGGATTTGTGTATTGATGAATGTGGATTGATCAGTTTGAAATCTGCTTCATAAGCATGGCTCTCAACAGGTGCCAGGCCCTTATACACACACACCATATTATGTTGAAGCACAGTACGAATTACTCTACGAGGGTGCTGACTATGGTAGCCATGCTCCGACAATACATGAAGTGGTGCTGCTTTGTAGCTTACCAAAGTCATATTAAAACATTTGACAGATGCCGTGAGTGCCGTGTACCACATAGAATTGGTTTGAAATCAGTAAACACAACCATACATAAGGTGCACTGTCTATTTTTGAGAAAATTAAAGGCTTTTAAATGTGCCTTATAGTCTGAAAAATACAGTAAAGCCAGGTTTATTGGAAGTGTGTCTAATTCCACTTTCTTTCTGTCTTACAGGTGACCTGCTGCAGAAAACCCTCTCCCTCTATCATTAACAAGCAATTCAGTCTGTCCTATCACTCTCCCTCTCCCTGCTCCATCTTTTTGACAAGCCATTCTATCTTCTATCATTTCTCCGCCATGAGCTCTATCTAAGTTGACAAGCTTGAACCTGAGTTGAAACGCAATCCTGTGACTTGAAATCAAGTTTTACCAGAATCTAAGTTTTGGAATTGAAGTTACCAGAACTTCGTCAATCTGTTTTCAGAATTCTGAGAGATCTCCGCTCTCACTGCTCCATCTTTCCTGTCGTTAAACTCTCTCACATCCAGTCATTTTGCTGGAAATTACAAGTAAAAGTTGAATATACAGTAATAGAATTACAGTACAGTAGAACTCACTGTAGAAACTACTTACAGAGCCCTACATTTGTCATTTTAATTTTTACATTACACTTTGGAATAAACACTGATAGCTTGGCTTACGTGTGCAGTTACTTTGATAAATTATATAAAATACACACCCTTTTTCAAGGTTTATTTGTAATAAGATAATCTGGTTATTTTGTAATACATACATTCAGACTTATATTCACATAAATAATAAATTGGATCCAAATATATTTTTCAAGTCTGTTTCATTGGCTATAACATTTGACTACAAGTTTATACTATTATTATTTAAGGACAAACCCTTTTTGTCACTCAGTGTAAGTATTCAGTTACAGTTGTCATCTAGAGGCTGCCCTGAGAACCCAGACTTCCTGTTTCCTGACTGCTGCAGAACGTCCAGCTGAAGAATCCCCATAGCCTGTCATCTGATCACCACACCATCACAGCTCCTTATATTTGCTTTAAATTTTAAATATCTGAAAGATTTACACAGTCTACTTAAAAGCTAAGAGTTTAATTATAGCCTGTTGATTGTTGAGATTTATTCTGCATATTACTTTACAGAAGTATAGACCAATTTGTTATCCAGTCTGGTTAAAAAAAATAGAAGTAATAATATACAGTTTTTGAAAAAGGTACAATAAAACAGACCAAAGTGTTTTCAAAGAACTTTAAATAAGTTAAACTAAATATTGAGTTTGTATTTAAGTGAGCCTTTTACATCAATTCTGATAAAGCTCTGATTTAAAGAAAGTTGAGGAATCAGTTTTTCAGTGTTTACAGGTTGAGTTTTGTTTACATTTGTGTATAAATACATATAAGGTCCAGTTTGTACTTGCACAAAATGCCAAGAAAAAGTCAAAGGTCACAGTCCCAGAAGCTTAGATGGCAAAAGCAGAAAGAACAGGTAAATGTTTCTCAGGCGGTGAGGAGGTAAAGGTGTCTGTTACAACTATTCCCAGTCCAGAAGTGCAGAGCAGCGTTCAGACAGCCGCAGTGTCTTATGCAGATGTGGTAAAGAGAGGTGTTCCCTCAGCATGTGTGCCAGATGCTAAAGTACAGCAGGTAATCCAGACTGAACCCCAGGTAACTGTGCAAACGCAGCATGATGGAGAAGCTCCAGGACCGTCTCATGTACAGGTTACAAACAATGAAAGTCGTCCACAGTGAGTAGCATCTGTGCGTCCCGAAGCCAGGCCGCTGCTAAGTATGGAAAGTACAGGAATCAGCAATGCATGGCGAACAGTTTGGTTTTCCTGTCATTCTTACACGAGGATGAATTCATTACCAGAGCAGATCTAAACCGTGTGTTGGACAAAGGCCATGCCGTGTATTCAGATGCCAGAAAGAGGTTTGTGAACAGCGTGTTTCTCGCCTGTGATGAGCTTCCCACAGTGGTCACCAGCCGCAGACACGAGTATCAAGTGGACATGTCTCAGTTTGCTCATTATGGCACATTTGATGGTACAGATCATTTTCCGAGCCTTGAACAGGGACTACAGTGTTTGGCTTCAGCGGTTCGCTATGCTTTGCTAGTCATGGGAGGAACCGTCATTGCAGTTTGCAGGCTGACTTCAGGTGAATACGCATGCTTTGACCCTCACCACGTAAGTCTACAGGAATGCCATTGTCGCTAGCTGTAAGTGGTGGAACTGCAGTTATGTTAAAATTCACACGTCTTAACGACATGATTGACAGGATCAAAGCGCTTGTACCGAATGTTTAGCATCGCGCCATCCTGCACTTATGAGCTACAGCCTGTCGAGTTTCACAGTGAAAACCCTGCTGACCAAAGAGATGCTGATGAAAACAGACAAACAGCTACAACTGTTCCAGCACCAGTTTTAAATGAACCTGAATTTGAAACCCCAAAATCCACTGAGCAGACACAGAAAACTGTGACCGACACTTTAGCCACTGAAGTG
This sequence comes from Oreochromis aureus, assembly GCF_013358895.1. Taxonomy (NCBI): domain Eukaryota; kingdom Metazoa; phylum Chordata; class Actinopteri; order Cichliformes; family Cichlidae; genus Oreochromis; species Oreochromis aureus. The sequence goes on from NC_052960.1 coordinate 28,386,241, forward strand.
ATGTCATCCAGAGTGGATTATTCAAATGAGCCAGCTGCTGAGCTGAACAATCGTCCTTCTGATTATTTAGAAATAGAAACCTCTGCATCTTCTGTAAGAGACACTCAGGTAACAAAAGAATCTGTTCCTCAGAATGATTTAAACACTGCCTCCTGTTTGACTGAGACAACAGAGGAACTCTCACATAAACTGTTGAAGCTTAATAAACAGCAAAGGAGAAAGATTAGGAGACGATTATTGGTCCAAGAAAAACTACCACAGAGAAAGGAAAATCAGAAAAAGAAAGAAAGACAGATGTACACTTTTGATGAAAGCTTTAAGGCAAAGAAAAAAGATTCTAGTAGAAAGTCTCATGATTCTGATCACAGTAAGAAAAAGAGTGTGTACAAAAATAATCTGTATAAACTCAATGCTACATATAGAGAGAAACAGAGAGAGAACATTTTAGAAAAATCTATAGAGATAGTGCTAAAAATTAGAGAGAGAAAAAGAGAACGTGTCATAAGGATGTATAAAGAAGATTCGTTATTCGAGAAAAGCAGAAGGGCGTATAACAAGAACATATAGAGAATCTCCCATTTTCCGAGAAAAGCAGAAGGAGCGTATAACAAGAACATATAGAGAATCTCCCATTTTCCGAGAAAAGCAGAAGGGCGTATAACAAGAACATATAGAGAATCTCCCATTTTCCGAGAAAAGCAGAAGGGCGTATAACAAGAACATATAGAGAATCTCCCATTTTCGAGAAAAGCAGAAGGGCGTATAACAAGAACATATAGAGAATCTCCCATTTTCCGAGAAAAGCAGAAGGGCGTATAACAAGAACATATAGAGAATCTCCCATTTTCCGAGAAAAGCAGAAGGGCGTATAACAAGAACATATAGAGAATCTCCCATTTTCCGAGAAAAGCAGAAAGGGCGTATAACAAGAACATATAGAGAATCTCCCATTTTCCGAGAAAAGCAGAAGGGCGTATGAGAAAAACATATAAAGAATCTTATAGACAATCTCCTATGTTCAAAGAACAGCAGAAGGAGCGTCTAAGAAGAAATTACAGAACTTGTGCTGGATTCAGAGAGAAACATAAAGCTTACATGAGGTCATATGTATATAATCTATATAAAGAAAGTGAAGAATTTAAACAGAAAAAGCGATCTTACATCACTAAGCGTTATGGAGAAGAGAGACAATTTCAGCAGAAACACAAGGACAATATGAGAGAGCGAATGAGAGTAAAATATTGGAGCGGTTTTCTTTTAGACAGATGCATAATATCAGATGTGCAATGAACATAAAAAGAAAATATCGTCAGATGCATCGACCAGCTGAAAGTTTACAGTGTCATCCAGATAACAGTTTAATGAATGAGGCCATATCTCGTTTCAGATCAAACATTAAGTCAGCACCATCTTATGTTTGTACTGTTTGTCTAAAAGCTTCTTTTTCTAATCAGGTGAAAATCTGCAAAAGAAAATTACTCAAAACACCAAACTGTAGCTCAGCAGTGTCTAACTGGTAAATTTGTTCATGTGTGTGATGAAGCATGTAATGATCAGTGCAGCTTTCCTGTTGAGAAAAAAAGAGTATATCTGTCACACGTGTCACAGTTCCCTCAAAAGTGGACGCATGCCAAGGCTTGCTGCTGTCAATGGTTTAGATCTGCAGGATATTCCAGCTGAACTGTGTGATCTCAACATTCTGGAGAGACATCTGATTGCCAAATGCATCCCATTTGCAAAGATTATTCCACTTCAAAGGGCAGACAAAGACTCATACGTGGTAATGTGGTGTGTGTACCATCTGAGGTCCAACAAACAGTTGACTGTTTGCCTCGGCTCAGAAACCAATCACAGATAATGAGGATCAAGTTGAAAAAGGCGACTGTGCTACAAAGGCCATCAGCTGTTCCAGACTGTCACCTGGTCTAAACTGATCCAAGCCCTGCGTAAACTCAAACAGATTCATCCACAGTACACAGATATTGTTATCAGAGATGATGCATTGCTTTGTGATCCCACGTTACCTGATGATGACAGCAGTGATGAAGCCAGCATGGCAAGTGATGATTATGATGAAGCAGATTTAATGGAAATTGACAACTATGAAAAAGATGCCCTTTTGTGTGAAACTGAGTCTGAAAGTGAACAAGATATTGATATGCAATCCTGTGATGAACAACCAGAGGAACAAAATCCAGAGGAACCAGAAAGTGATTTGAACAATGGAGGTTTTGCTCTAGAAAGTTGCCTGCAGCCTGTAGACATTTCAGAAGAGATTCTCTCTTTCACTGATAACACATATTGTGTGGCTCCTGCAGAAAGAAACAATCCTGTTAGCTTCTTCAGAACTCCTCATTTGGAAGCCATGGCATTTCCTGTGCAGTTTCCTACTGGTCAGAATACACTGGATGAAAAGAGACGTCTTAAACTCACACCAAGTGCTTACTTCAAGTCAAGGCTTTTCAACATTGATGCAAGATTTGCTAAAGATACAAATTACCTGTTTTTCTCACAGTTTGTCACTGAAATACACTTGGCTAATTCCAGCATGACAATACAGCTAAGGAAAGGTAAAACTATGACCAAAGATGGACTTAAAATCACATCAGGAATGTTACAAAGTAAGACAGAAGTAGAGAAGCTGGTAAGAAATAAAGATGCAATCAGATTTATGCAGCCACTCAGAGGAACTCCAGCTTACTGGCAGAAAACTACAAGAGATCTATTCAGTATGGTTCGTCAAATAGGAACACCTCAGTTCTTTGTCACTTTCTCTGCTGCTGAGATGAGATGGCCTGAAGTGATTCAAGCAATAAAGAGACAGCAAGGTGAAGAGGTTGATTTTGAAGCCCTGGACTGGTCAGAAAAGTGTGAAATTCTAAGATCAAATCCAGTAACCACCATGCGAATGTTTGATAAGCGTGTTGAGGCTTTGTTCAGAGATTTGCTTTTTCTCCTGCACAGCCCCTTGGTGAAATCATTGATTACTTTTACAGAGTTGAGTTCCAGCACAGAGGTAGTCCGCATATACACATGTTGCTGTGGATTCGAGAAAAGGTAGAAGTAGATGTGGATGACGACCAAACTGTCTGTGACTTTGTGGACAGATACATCTCAGCTCAACTCCTGATCCAGAAAAACAGCCTGAACTGCACAAAAAGTCACTGAACTACAAAAGCACAGCAAAAACCACACAAAGACATGCTTTAAGAGTGTGAACTCTGGTTGTAGATTTGGCTTTCCAAAACCACCATCCACAAGAACAATGATTGTGAGACAGGATGAGGATTCAGACACTGAAGCTGCAAAAGCCAAACTCAGACCTTTGATGAACCTGCTGAAGGAACCTGAAGCTGCTTCTCTCACCATAGAGCAGATTCTGTCACGATGCAACTTGACAATGAATGAGTATGAACAATGCCTCCAAGACATAAACAAGAAAACAGCTCTTATTCTGAAGCGTGACCCAAAGGACTGTTGGATCAACAATTACAACCCAGACCTGCTTGAAGCCTGGAACTCTAATTTAGATGTCTCGTTAATATTGAATGCCTATTCATGTATAGAATATCTCTGTAAATATATAACGAAGAAAGAATCTGGCCTCTCTGAATACCTGAAGACAGTTATTGATAACTCTGATAAGAACACGGTCAATGAATGTGATGAAATGAGAGCTGTGATGCAGGCTTATTCAAAAAAGAGAAATCAGCGCACAGGAGTGTGTGACTCGAGTCTGTGGGCTAAAAATGAAAAAATGTTCCCGCAGTGTTGTATTTGTACCAACAGATGATAACCCAGTAAAAATGAGTCGCCCGATGAGCTACCTGGAATCCACAACACATGACAGTTGTAATATTTGGATGACAAGTTTGAGTGATAAATACAAATGCAGACCTGAGACACCAGAATATGAGGAAATGTCCTGGCTGATTTTGCTGCCCTGTGCCGGTTGGTGAGTGGTCCAAATGAAGGAAAAGATGTGCTTCCTCTTCTAAACCAGCTTGGATTTGTACAAAGGCGAAAGAATGATAAACCAGCTATAATCAGGTATTACCACTGCTCACAAGAAAAAGATCCCGAGCAATATTATGGTCGACTGTTGAGACTTTACCTTCCACACAGATCAGAGCAGGAACTGAAACCACAAGGATTCCAAACCTATCAGTCCTTCTACAACTCAGGTTGTGTACGACTTCCATGTTCAGACCACAGTGAGTCTGTGAAAAGGGTTGTGAAGAGAAATAAAGACAAGTATGAGAAGAACTCTGAGGATATTGAGAGTGCACTGGAAGAGTTTGAACAAAATAGGGACGTTGTGATTGATGAATGGTGTAATCTGGCTCCTGAATCTGAAGTTGTGAGGTTGCAATGTGATGAGAATCTTCCTGAGAGACATTCTGATGATGAGAATGAACAGGAGAATGTTCCCGACTACAGTCGTCAGTCTGATGCTGTAACAGAGATCAGAGCCATCAGAGAACAACCTGCAGTCGATCCAGCTGTGGTACGTGTAATGTATCAGAATCTGAACCAGAAGCAGGCCTGCGTGTTCTATGCTATAAGAGACTGGTGTATTCAGCGAGTTTGTGGTTTGAACCCAGATCCATTTTTCTTCTATATCAACGGTGGTGCAGGAACTGGAAAGTCACATCTGATTAAATGTATTCACTCTGAAGCATCAAAGATCCTGAGCAGACTGCCTGCTAATGCAGAAGAAGCTGACATATCAAATCCAACTGTTTTACTGACTTCATTTACTGGGACAGCAGCTTTTTCTATCAATGGCTCTACGTTACATTCCCTACTGAAACTACCCAGGAGTCTGAAACCACCCATTCAAGGACTTGGTAACCAACTGGATGAAGTCAGATCTGAGCTTATGAATGCTGAAATTATTGTTATTGATGAGATTTCGATGGTTTCAAAACCCTTTTTGCTTATGTGGATGCAAGACTGAAACAAATCAAAGGCACTCAGAGACCTTTTGGTGGAATGTCAGTTTTAGCTGTTGGAGATTTTTACCAGCTGCCACCAGTGCGACAGTCTAAGCCTCTCTGTGTTTATGATCCAGAACAGATTGACCTGTGGCAGGAACATTTTCAGATGATCACTCTAACCGAGATCATGCGTCAGAAAGATGATGTGGCCTTTGCAGAGATGTTGAACAGGATTAGAATCAAAGAAAAGACAGATGAGCTTTCTCAGTGCGACAGAGATTTGTTGTCACAGGCTGTGACTGCACCAGAAGAATGTCCAATCGAGGTCTTACACATTTATGCCACCAACAAGAATGTGGAATCCCACAACACAGATACGCTCAAGAAGCTTCATTCAAACATTATAATCATCAATGCAGACGATTTCCAGAAGGATAAATGTACAGGCAGAATGGCACGAAGAGACAGACCATTTACAGGTGGGCGAAATGATTTACCCGACACCCTGAATGTTGCTGAAGGAGCTCGAGTGATGCTGACCAGAAACTTGGACACACTAAACGGTTTGGTCAATGGTGCTTTTGGTATACTGATAAAGGTGGTGAGATCTGAAAATGATGGACAAATAATTAAACTGGGGCTCAGAATGGACAACCGGCAGTCTGTAAGAAACAACCGCAGTGCTAATGCAGCATCTGATGATCTGGTTTATATTGAGAGAGCAGAGGAGAGTCTGAAGTTTAAAGAGCGATGCGCGCAGACAGTTTCCTGTAAAGCTAGCATTTGCCTGCACAATCCACAAAACCCAGGGTCTTACAACACAGACAGCTGTAGTTTCAATGAAGAACATTTTTGAACCAGGTATGGCTTATGTTGCTCTCAGCAGGGTGGCGTCTCTCAGTGGACTCTATTTACAGGACTTGGATGAGAAAAAGATTTACGCCAATCCCGAGGTAACTGCAGCGCTCCAAACCATGAGACAAGCCAGCGTTGAGGAAATGATGCCTCTTCTTCAGGTCAGAGAAACAGCCAGCAGACCTGACACTCTTACACTGATCCATCACAATACGGAGGGTTTGCCATCTCACATCAGTGACATCAAGAGTCATCATGAAATGTGTTTAGCAGATGTTTTGTGTCTCACTGAGTCTCACCTTCAAGGCTCCTTTGTTGCAGACAGTCTTCATTTGGACGGCTACACCATGTTCAAACGCAACAGACATGTGTCCTACACAAACTTTCCTCACATGGCCAGCAGAAGTGGTGGTGGAGTTGTTGTGTATTTGAGGAATCATTTTCAGGTTCAGGTAAAACAGTATCTGCATAATGTCACTGATCTTGAGTTCTTAGTGTTAAAGGTTCAGGCTCCATTCCCTGCGCTCATTGCTGTTGTGTACAGACCTCCAGACTACAGTTTGACACCATTCATGCAAAACCTGGTAAGTCTTTTAGATTCACTTGAAATAATGGACTGTCACCCAATAATTGTGTGTGGAGATTTTAATGAGAACCAGTTACAGAGTGGAAGAAAACAGATTCTGGAGCAGTTTCAGTCGAGAGGGTATTCACAGCTGATCACTTCTGCCACTACAGACAAGAACACCCTGCTTGACCTCATTTTTATTTCTCAGCCACAGCACAGTCTCCATTCAGGTGTCCTGAGGACATATTACAGTTACCACAACCCTGTGTTTTGTGTCCTGTCCTCCAGCCAATCATGAAGTCGTCTGGTGAGTTTTGAAACAATTACAGATCATGTTTGTTACAGAGTTTACTGATTGTAGAGCATTAAAAAGATTTTCATTGAAAATCTTATTTCTTCATATTGTCTTCCCTACTTTGTCTGTAAGAAGACCCTTTCTTATTGCAATGTTATTAATCATTTCACCAAATCATGGCTGTACTTCATGCAGAGCTGGGAGATCTGCTTTCTGTTATCATGCACCTCAGATCTGAAATATGCTGCAAAAAGTATTAAACAGACATAATTTATTTTTATTCTCATGTTTTAAATGACTAAATCTACTAATGCATTTTTTCATGGATGTTAATTGTCATCTCCTTTTTGATACTTTTTTACTCTGATGTATGTATCTCAACAAACGAGAGCTTTCCCTCAAAGGGCTTTCAAATATGAAATAGTAAATAAATAAATCCCAGATAAATGCAGGTATTTATTATGGGTCACATGAATAATAACAGAAAATTATATTTTCTTGATTATAGTAGATTTTGTAGAATCAAACGTTTTGGGAATGAATGAGTTTTTGCTTATCATGTTTTACAGGTAAAAAAAATGTTAAAAGTTTTAAACTATCTTTAGGCTACTAGAGATGTCTATAATGATACATTATGTAGAGAAAAACATTTTTACAGCTTACAGAATATATATTAAATCTGATTTAGAAGTACATGGAAAGTTTCTGCATCCATTTTCTGACTTGGCCTTTATCCGGGTGGGTTTGGGTTTGGGTGGATAAAGGCCAAGTCAGAATCTCTGAGCAGCTGGAAAAAGCTGCTAATAAACAAAGACATCAGAAAGCGGGGGCTTTAGGTGTAGCCCCGCTTTCTGACTATACTAATTAGATTTAGTAACTGACACCCCATACCAGCATTACATAGACACTTGGGGGCTGAGATGGGTGGGTGGGGAGGGTGGGTGGTGTTAAAAGCACTTTATGTTTTGTAGATGTTTTTTTTTCAGACAGGGCACACACAGTCCTGTTTCCTTTGTGGGAAAACCTTCAAACTTCACCATCCTCAGCTGAAACAACAACATCTTAACACCATCTTCATGAACTGTTGAGCCAAACCTGATCCATCAGTGCTGGACTGCACAGATAACTACATGCCACAAGGAGACTGCTGTGTTATGAACTGCCATACCAGTGTGTCTTCAATGGAGAAGATGACACACCCATCACCTGACCTCCTGCCTGATCTGGAGACCATCATCATGCTGCCACACTACACACCTCTGAGACCCTCAATGATGACTGATACTGAGGAAACTGTATTTCCTGTCAGAGATGCTCAGTGATCCTCAGAGCAGAGAGAGGTATGATTCTTTATCTTTGATTAAAAAAAAAATGTCATTGCTTTTAATTCATTTAATTAATTTAAATCCTGTTTATTGCATAAAGAATTCCACACTCAAATGATTATACTTGTTGACACTTTTGAGTTTTAATTCACAATATGGATTACAAATCTATGCTTTTTCTACTCTGTCTCTCTGTGCAGGTACTGCTGTCTCCTGAGTTCTTCAGTGTCCCAACTGAGACATTCAAACCTCATTGCAGAGCTCATGCCTTTCCTCACCATCATGTGAGTGTGAGATTGCTCTGGATTCTGGTTATGTGGCCTGCAGCACCTATAAGGTATTTCAACATTGTCCATTTTATAACTTATTTCTAGTTTTTAGGCCTTAACACAAATAAAATGTTCCTTTTTCTGTATTTTTTAGAACAAGCTCGTACAGTGTGCCTGCATTCCAGCTTCTTAGACTCTACGTAAGTGGACAGTATCAGTGTTTGGCGCTCTTACAGACACCGACTTCTGTCAACTCACTGCTACTGATCAGGCACCTCACTTCAGGAAGACAGAGGGCTGCAAGCCTGTCATCGTTTCCAGTGTGGCTTTGAATTCTTGGGGTAGTATCAGATTTTTCCCACAAATATTCAAAGGTAACACTTATTTTAAGCTTAGTTATTAAATCAAAAGTCTTCCCTTGTGTTAATTTTTTATTATTATTTTATTTTATTTATTTATTTTTTCTTTTAGATTTATATGCAGTGATCGGATGTGGTGGAGCTTTGTTAACTGTGTGTAAAACATCTGTTTGTGATGATATTTACAATGAGGCTTTAAGGTGACAGTTTCCATGTAATTTCAGTCCTTTTACTAAGCAAAAACATGTTTGCAATTAACATATTTTTTTCAGTTTTGTCTTTTGGATTTATGGTTAACATTCCTCTGTGACAGCAAATACTAAACTGGTCCAAGTAACCAGCATATCATTGGTTAAAGGCAAAAAGGACCACATGTCACACTAGCAATGAATTTTTGACTGTGTTTGTGTCACCAGATTTAACAAACAATATCAGACATATGAAACTGAACTCTGGATTAATGTCTAGATGTTTTTTGTGTTTTTTTTTTTATTGTTGAATAATTATTTTGTAGGACAAACCCAATCTATTTACCCAAACAATGTAACTTGTTTGGGTAAATAGTGGATTAATATATCTAAGTCTATAAGTATAGCAAGCTGAATTCATACAAACACACAGCTCTAAATCTTGAATTGTAGGATGTACAAAAATGATCATGTCATTATTATGGACATTTAAATAACTATATCTATTGCACTATTAGACATATTCTTTATAGAAATTACACAATCTCAAAATGTGAAAAAGAAAATGTTTAAGAGAATAAATAATGTGTGTTTGTATGAATCCTGCCTTAGTATGGGGTGTCAGTAACTACATTAGTATAGACTAGGTCTAACAGTGGTTTTCGACATCTGCTCTAATATATATAGATAATGGGTCAGACATATAAAGTCATTTTGAAAAGTTCATAAAGGTCACATCAATTTATATGTGTTCCTCTTTTATATTTTATATCAGGTCACACAGCTGACTTGAGTTTTGATCAGAGTAGAACCATAACATTCATGCTAATGGTTCTACTGTTTACAGTTACTTTATGATGGATTTCATCCTGGTCACAGCACTATGTGAAAAGCTGTTAGAGGTAAAGTTAACCCAATTAATACCTCATCATAAGTCACTCTTTAACATAAAGCAGTGATTATTTTCACTGTAATTTATTTCACAATAATGTTCTTTATTTGATCCCTGTTTCTTTAAATATGCACATCGATTGTTCAGCTGTGTGACTCTCTACACCTCAAATATATCAAAATGTGGACTTCATTTCGACAGTATTTTGTAGATTGGTACCATATTTATCATAAAATCAGGAAACTGTAAACTAACTGAAAAAATGAAGCTTATGAAAATTTTAACGTGGCATTGGAACATGTTGTTTATCCTTGCCAAATGGTATTTACACAAAGCTCCAAATCAGAGCATATATTTTCTCTCTCACTTGCTGTTTATATATGTGTATATTTTTGCAGTTAATAGCCTATCATGTGTCTGCGCATCTTAGGGCCATAAACATAAACATGGCAAACAAGGATATGTTCACAATTCCAACAGATGCTTCAGTTGTTTGTATAGATGTTAGATTCATTTGATTTGCATTTTCTATTAATATTTTTCTGTTTGTCCCAAATGGGATTTTTATTTCTGTATGCCATTATTGTAATCATTGGAAACAACTGAGTAAATATTTTGTATCATATGTTTCTAAATATATTTGAATGTTCTACTTTTCTACTACTGGTTTTCTACTTTCTAAACTTTCTGTCACTCTTTGGCATTTCAATAACATTATTTTTGGGTGTTTTTATCTCTGACCGCAGCATCTTGTGCATTTATTACCTAAATGTTGTTTGTGTGGGTTTTGTTTTGTTTTGGGTTTTTTTTTGTTTGTTTTGTTGTTTTTGTTTTTTTGCCATTTTAGATTTCACCAGCTGTGTAAACTCTGTTATTTTCCCTTGGTTTTGTTCCACATCAGTTTATCTGCTGGCTGATTTTCTTCCTTTTCTAATGTTTCTGGTAATTTTTAACAGATAAACAAGTAACTTTGAGGTTACTTTAGCCTTTTCAGCTGTTATCTGTTGACAGTTTTGCCTAATTATTACATTTCTGCAAAATTATAGCAGTTCTGGTAACTTGTAATATTTCTGCCAAGTTTTTAATTTTCTACTAAATTATATTATTTTTGCTAGGTTACACTACTTTTATTTATTATGTGATGTTATGTTAAGTTATGTTATTCTAAATTATTTCATTTCTGCTAAGTTGTAGCTTCTGGTAAACTACAACATTTCTGCTGAATTGTTATGTTTCTTCTAAGTTATTGCATTTCTGCTAAGTTATTACATTTTTGTTAACTTGATGTTGTTCTGCAACGTAATTAAAATTCAACAACTTGTTAATCACTGACTTTGATTTCTTCAGCTATTTTCAACTATTTTCACCAGACAGCTTCAGCTTTAAAGCATCCACACTGCATTTTCGCAGGAAATGCAAATTTTTCTAGTTCTTTATTATTATTCTACTTTATTATTATTATTCTAGTTGCCACTTTTGCGCTTTATTTGGCACTTAACTACTTCCACAATTTTCAGCCGATTTTCACCGTTCAAATTTTAAACTATTCTGCTATTTCTGCTAATGATGGCAATGACTTTTGGTATTTTTAACTGTTATACTTTTTAAAATATTAAGCTTTTTTCCTTTAATTTGTCCCATTGAAATGAATGGGAAACTTCCACAATTCTGCTAAAACTTGCTTGTTTTTGAAACTTAACTACTTTTTCCTACTTTCACGTAGAACAACCATTCAAACTTTAAAATGTTCACAAATTATTGGGCTATTCATGAATGATTCAGCTTTTTCATATCTGTTACAGTTTTACTTTTATCCCTCTTAAAGTTTTGAGTTGCAAAATTGTGATTTTCAGAAAATACATGCGTTGTTATGGTTGCTATGCACTTGGCTTCCAGTGTGCCACTGTAGGTTTCATGATCTTCTCTTCATGTCCGAACAACTTCTTGCTACTTGCTCAATTTTCACTCAACTTCCACAAATTATACATCAAAACGTAGGCATTTTTGCTGGCTTTCCGAAAATGTCACCATCATTGTTGTGAGATTTATAGAATTTTGGCAAATCTCCTCAGACCAACACGAAGTGTGAAAACTCTCCATAGAAAGTCAATGGAGACTTTGTTCAAAATCACCGCTTGATTTCTGTAATGAGAGGCATATTCGAATCGTCATATCTCCTTAACGAAGCGAAGTTAAGACATGAGGCTTGTGCCAATATATCTTCAGACACTCCTGATGCTCACAATTCAAGAATTTTTTTCTCATCTATTACCATTTGGCCATGAATTGGGTTTGTTTGAGGGTAGGAAATTTGTCCCTCGCTCAGATTTCTTCAGATTTCAAACTCTGGAAATGAGGCACTTTTTTTTCTCTCGTCATATCTTTTGATGGATTTCCACAGAGACCTGAAAATTTCCATGATTGTTCACCAAAGCCTGCTGTCTCTTACGGTGAAAGAATTATATCAATACTCCAAAGAGATTTAGAGTTAGAAAGCGTTGTTTGAGGGCAAGCCAAGGCAGTTTTCGCTTGCCTATACTCAGTTATGGTGCATTAGAAGTCAAATATCTTCAATAATTCATATTTTAATGATAAAGTGTCAACACTTTAAGATTCCCCATCTCTTCTGAACAAAACGGTGTAAGAATGACCGTTCTAGCCCCTACGGTTAGGAAATTATGGTCATTTGTTTGAGGGGAGTCGTCATTATGAGAAATAGACTGCAAAAGTCCTGTCTCTCTGTGCTGCGTGCACCTGTTTTGGCGGGAAAAAGTGCACAGGCTCTCTGATTGGTGGATTCAAATTCAGCAGCTCCCAGGCTGCTTGACTGACTAGAAAAACTTACTCTCTCTGTGTGTGTGTGTGTGTGTGTGTGTGTGTGTGTGTGTGTGTGTGTGTGTGTGTGTGTGTTGTGTGTGTGTGTCTGACAGAGAGGAGAGAGAGAGAGAGAGAGAAAGCCTTTTTATGGGATGATCTCATTGTAAGATTCAAATTCAATATATTTAGACTGGTTGACTGAATTGGATCTTGTGTGTGTGTGTGTGTGTGTGTGTGTGTGTGTGTGTGTGAGAGAGAGAGAGAGAGAGAGAGAGAGAAAGCCTTTTCATTGGATGATGTCATTGTAAGATTCAAATTCAATATATTTAGACTGGTTGACTGAATTGGATCTTGTGTGTGTGTGTGTGTATGTGTGTGTGTGTGTGTGTGTGTGTGTGTGTGTGTGTGTGTGTGTGTGTGTGTGTGTGTGTGTGTGTGTGTGTGAGAGAGAGAGAGAAAGCCTTTTATGGGATGATCTCATTGTAAGATTCAAATTCAATATATTTAGACTGGTTGACTGAATTGGATCTTGTGTGTGTGTGTGTGTGTGTGTGTGTGTGTGTGTGTGTGTGACAGAGAGAGAGAGGAGAGAGAGAGAGAGAGAGAGAAAGCCTTTTTATGGGATGATCTCATTGTAAGATTCAAATTCAATATATTTAGACTGGTTGACTGAATTGGATCCTGTGTGTGTGTGTGTGTGTGTGTGTGTGTGTGTGACAGAGAGAGGGAGAGAGAGAGAGAGAGAGAGAGAGAGAAAGCCTTTTATGGGATGATCTCATTGTAAGATTCAAATTCAATATATTTAGACTGGTTGACTGAATTGGATCCTGTGTGTGTGTGTGTGTGTGTGTGTGTGTGTGTGTGTGTGAGAGAGAGAGAGAGAGAGAGAGAGAGAGAGAGAGAAAGCCTCTTTATGGGATGATCTCATTGTAAGATTCAAATTCAATATATTTAGACTGGTTGACTGAATTGGATCTGTGTGTGTGTGTGTGTGTGTGTGTGTGTGTGTGTGTGTGATTTAAATTCAATATAGTTAGACTGGTTGACTGAATTTGATCCTGTGTGTGTCTGTCTGTGCATGTGTGTTACCATATGTGTACATATTTGTGGTTGTATGACTGTTATACTTTTTTTTTGCTGTTTTTTTTTTCATTTAACAATTACATTTGAGGGACCCTTAGCATGTTCAGGATTTTTTCAGCTGTCCATTTTGCTTTTCCAATTTTTCTATTTAGATTATTACTATTGTGCTAAGTCATAGCATTTCTGCTGCTTTCCAGTATTTGTGCTAAATACAGCATTTCTGTGAAATCATACTATTTCTTCTATTTCATCAGATTTGTGCTAAATATAGTGTTTCTGCTACAACATAGTATTTCTGCCAAATATAGTATTTTTGATTAATTATAGTTTTTCTACCAAATCATAGTACAGTTTTACTGCTTTTTATATGGCTTCTAAGACAACCAATCATATCCGAGGGCTTGCACATTCAAATTTGCATATTGTTGTCTTCATGGCTTCCCAGCCAGCCAATCATATCTTAGGCCTTGCACATTCAAATTTGCATATTGGGGCAATCATGGCTTCTAAGACAACCAATCATCTATGTCCTATATCTATGATGTTTCATATTTTTATTTTAAATGGTCAACATTTCAAGGTTCTCCCATGTCTTCTGAACACAACGGTCTAAGAATGACCGTTGTAGCCCCTCTGGTTAGGAATTTATGGCTGTTTGTTTGAGGGGAGTCCTCACTATGAGAAATAGACTGCAAAAATCCTGTCTCTCTCTGTGCTGTAAAAGCCTGCACTTGGTGCACCAGTTTTGGCAGGAAAAAGCACACAGCCCTCTGATTGGTGGATTCAAATTGAGAATCTCACAGCTGTTTGACTGACCTAGAAACATGCTGTTAACAGCCCTTGTTCACTTGCTGATGCTATGTGTGTGTGTGTGCGCATGTGTGTGTGAGTGAGTGTGTGTGTGTGTGTGTGTGTGTGTGTGTGTGTGTGTGTGTGTGTGTGTGTGTGTGTGTGAGAGAGAGAGAGAGAGAGAGAGAGAGACACACACAAAGCCCTTTTAGGGCAGCATCTCATTGTTGGATAAAAATATAATATATTCAGACTGGTTGACTGGCATAGACCTTGTGTGTGTGTCTCTCTCTGTACATTTGTGTATCCTTATTTGATTTTGTGTGTATTTGTTGATTTGTGTATCCATATTTAATTTTGTGTGTATCTGTTGGCTGTTCTTATTTGTATTTCTAAATGTATTTTTATTTTATTTTTCACAGGTGAACAAAAATTAGTTTTGAGCAAACTTAACCATGTTCCTTTTTATTCAGCTTGTCATTTTACCTTTCCAATATTTTCACTTAAGTTATTACTATTCTGCTCAATCATAGTATCTGTTCTAAATCATTGTTATTCAGCTATATTGTAGGATTTCTGCTAAATCATAGTATTTCTACTATATTATATTTTTCTTTCTAAATATATCATTTCTGCTATAGAGTAGTATTTCTGTAATGTTTAAGAATGTTTGGCTAAATATATTCTTTCTGTTATCTTATACTATTTCTCCGAAATTCTTGTATTTTTGGGAAGTTATCGTGTTTCTGGTAAGTTACAATATTTCTGCTAAGTTCTGCTATGCTATTGTATTTCTGCCAAGTATTATGTTTCCTCTAAGATATTGCAGTTCTGCTAAGTTACTACATTTTAGCAACGTTCCTTTGCTTCCGCAAAGTTTTTACAATTTCTGCAACTTTTCAGCTTTTTCAGCTAGTTTCAGCTGACAGCTTCAGCGTTCCAGCATCCACACTGCATTTTCGCAGGAAATGCAAATTTTTCTAGTTGTGTGGATGCTTTAGGCATCCACACTATTGAGTTCCTGTTTCTCTTTATTCTTTATACTTTATTATTATTATTATTATTCTAGTTGCCACTTTTTTGTACTTTTTTTGGCACTTTTCTACTTCCACAATTTTCAGCCGATTTTCACCGTTCAAATTTTAAACTATTCTGCTATTTCTGCTAATGATCGCTATGACTTTTGGTATTTTAACTATTATACTTTTTAAAATATTATGCTTTTTATGCTTTTTTTTTGTCCCATTGAAATGAATGGAAAACTTCCAAAATTCTGCTAAAACTTGCTTGTTTTTGAAACTTAACTACTTTGTCCTACTTTCACCTAGAACAACCATTCAAACTTTAAAATGTTCTCAAATTATTGGGCTATTCATGAATGATTCAGCTTTTTCATATCTGTTACCATTTTCATCTTATCCCTGTTTAAGTTTTCAATTTCATTTTGTGATTTTTCACAAAATACATGCGTTGTTATGGTTGCTATGCACTTGGCTTCCAGTGTGCCACTCTAAGTTTTGCAGTCTTCTCTTCATGTCCGAACAACTTCTTGCTACTCGCTCAATTTTCACTCAACCCACACAAATTATACATCAAAACGTAGGTATTTATGCTGGCTTTCAGAAAATGTCACTATCATTGTTGTGGGATTTATAGAATTTTGGCAAATCTCCTCAGAGCAACACAAAGTCTCAAAATCCCCATAGAAAGTCAATGGAGAGTTCGTTTAAATTCACCGCTTGATTTCTGTAATGAGAGGCATTTTCAAATCGTCATATCTCCCGAACGAAGCAAAGTTAAGACATGAGGCTTGTGCCAATATATCTTCAGACACTCCTGACGCTCACAATTCAAGAATTTTTTTCTCATCTATTACCATTTGGCCATGAATTGGGTTTGTTTGAGGGTAGGAAATTTGTCCTTCGCTCAGATTTCTTCAGATTTCAAACTCTGGAAATGAGGCACTTTTTTTTCTATCGTCATATCTTTTTGATAGATTTCCACAGAGACCTGAAAATTTCCATGACTGTTCACCAAAGTCTGCTATCTCTCACGGTGAAAGAATGATATCGATACTCCAAATAGATTTAGAGTTAGAAAGCGTTGTTTGAGGGCAAGTCAAGGCAGTTTTGCTTCGCCTCTACTCAGTTATGGTGCATTAGAAGTCAAATATCTTCAATAATTCATATTTTAATGATAAAGTGTCAACACTTTAAGATTCCCCATCTCTTCTGAACAAACGGTGTAAGAATGACCGTTCTAGCCCCTACGGTTAGGAAATTATGGTCATTTGTTTGAGGGGAGTCGTCATTATGAGAAATAGACTGCAAAAGTCCTGTGTCTCTCTGTGCTGCGTGCACCTGTTTTGGCGGGAAAAAGTGCACAGGCTCTCTGATTGGTGGATTCAAATTCAGCAGCTCCCAGGCTGCTTGACTGAGCTAGAACCTTACTTCTCTCTCCTGTGTGTGTGTGTGTGTGTGTGTGTGTGTGTGTGTGTGTGAGAGAGAGAGAGAGAGAGAGCCTTTTTATGTGATGATCTCATTGTAAGATTCAAATTCAATATATTTAGACTGGTTGACTGAATTGGATCTTGTGTGTGTGTGTGTGTGTGTGTGTGTGTGTGTGTGTGTGTGTGTGAGAGAGAGAGAGAGAGAGAGAGAGAGAAAGCCTTTTCATGGGATGATCTCATTGTAAGATTCAAATTCAATATATTTAGACTGGTTGACTGAATTGGATCTTGTGTGTGTGTGTGTGTGTGTGTGTGTGTGTGTGACAGAGAGAGAGAGAGAGAAAGCCTTTTCATGGGATGATCTCATTGTAAGATTCAAATTCAATATATTTAGACTGGTTGACTGAATTGGATCTTGTGTGTGTGTGTGTGTGTGTGTGTGTGTGTGTGTGTGTGACAGAGAGAGAGGGAGGGAGAGAGAGAGAGAGAGAAAGCCTTTTTATGGGATGATCTCATTGTAAGATTCAAATTCAGTATATTTAGACTGGCTGACTGAATTGGATCTTGTGTGTGTGTGTGTGTGTGTGTGTGTGTGACAGAGAGAGAGAGAGAGAGAGAGAGAGAAAGCCTTTTTATAGCATGATCTCATTGTAAGATTTAAATTCAATATATTTAGACTGGTTGACTGAATTGGATCTGTGTGTGTGTGTGTGTGTGTGTGTGTGTGTGTGTGTGTGTGTGTGAGAGAGAGAGAGAGAGAGAGAAAGCCTTTTATGGGATGATCTCATTGTAAGATTCAAATTCAGTATATTTAGACTGGTTGACTGAATTGGATCTGTGTGTGTGTGTGTGTGTGTGTGTGTGTGTGTGTGTGTGTGTGTGACAAAAGAGAGAGGAGGGAGAGAGAGAGAGAGAGAGAGAAAGCCTTTTTATGGGATGATCTCATTGTAAGATTCAAATTCAGTATATTTAGACTGGTTGACTGAATTGGATCTTGTGTGTGTGTGTGTGTGTGTGTGTGTGTGTGTGTGTGTGTGTGTGACAGAGAGAGAGAGAGAGCCTTTTCATGGGATGATCTCATTGTAAGATTTAAATTCAATATATTTAGACTGGTTGACTGAATTGGATCGTGTGTGTGTGTGTGTTTCCATATGTGTCCATATTTGTGATTGTGTGGCTGTTATATATTTTTTTGCCGATTTTTTTTTCATTTAACAAGTATATTTGAAGGACCCTTAGCATGTTCAGCATTTTTTCAGCTGTCCATTTTGCTTTTCCAATTTTTCTGTTTAAGTTATTACTATTGTGCTAAATCATAGCATTTCTGCTGTTTTATAAGATTTTTGCTAAATTTAGTATTTCTGATTAATTATAGTTTTTCTACCAAATCATAGTACAGTATTTTTGCTTTTTATAGGATTTTTATAGGATATTTATATTGCTTAATATAGTATTTCTGCTTATTATAGGATTTGTGCTTAATATAGTATTTCTGCTAAATGTAGTATTTATGCTTAATCATAGTATTTCTATATATTTCTGCCAGGTCCCCAGGCAGCCAATCCTCTGTGAGGACTGAGGCATTCAAATTTACATATCAGGGCCTGCATGGCTTCTCACCTAGCCAATCATATCTTAGGGATGCAACATTCAAATTTACAAATCAGGGCCTGCACGGCTTCCCAGCCAGCCAATCATATCTGAGGTCTGCCCTTTCTTCTCTCGTCATATCTCAGCGACAGATGTACAACGAGCAATGCAAATCACAGTCAAAGTACACCAAAGTCCGCTGATTCACCCAGTACAAGAATTATGCTTCTAGTCCACCTAGTTTTTGAGTTACACGACGTTTTATAACTCCAAAAAACAGCGTTTTTCGCCTCTCACCGCAATCTAATTCTGACTGCTCATCACCCTGTTTTCCAGGCGCTCGCTCTCTTTCCCAATTCTGCAAACATTTATGATTTTAGCAGCTTTTCTAATATGGACCTCAGATTCTTGTTAACACTCCATGGCACAAATACTGTTCCCTTTAGGCTCTGTGTATGTGTGTGTATCAATATTTCTCCCATTTTAAAGTATTACTCCTCCATAATTGTATTTCTGTTAAATTAAGTACTTTTACTACATCTTAGTACTTCTGCTCAATCATAGTATTTCTGCTAAATCATAGTATTTTGCCAAATTATGGTTTTTGTGCCAAATCATAACATTTGTTTTATGTTATAGTATTACTACTAAGTGGAGGAATTTCTGTCATGTTACAGTATATGTGCTGATTACAGTATTTCTGCTAAATCATAGTATTTCTACTATATTATATTTTTCTTTCTAAATATAGCATTTCTGCTATATAATTTTATTTCTGCTATGTTATAATATTTGTGCTAACCCAGAGTATTTCTGCTGAAACATAGTATTTCTGCCAAATGATAGTATTTCTGTCAAATTACATTATTTGTGCTAAAACATAGTATATTTTTTAAAATTTCAATATTAATAGTATTTTACAGTGTCTCTGGTAAATCGCAGCATTTCTGCTATGTTGTACTGTTTTTCTAAATCATAGTATTTCTGTAATGTTTAAGAATGTTTGGCTAAATATATTCTTTCTGTTATCTTATACTATTTCTCCTAAATTCTTGTATTTTTGAGAAGTTATCGTGTTTCTGGTAAGTTACAATATTTCTGCTAAGTTCTGCTATGCTATTGTATTTCTGCCAAGTATTATGTTTCCTCTAAGATATTACAGTTCTGCTAAGTTACTACATTTTAGCAAAGTTCCTTTGCTTCTGCAAAGCTTTTACAAATTCTGCAACTTTTCAGCTTTTTCTGCTAGTTTCAGCAGACAGCTTCAGCATTACAGCATCCACACTGCATTTTCGCAGGAAATGCAAATTTTTCTAGTTCTTTATTATTCCTCTAGTTGCTTCCGTACACTTTTTGGCACTTAACTACTTTCTCAGTTTTCAGCCGATTTTTTCAGTTCAAACTCTATACTGTTCTGCTCTTTCTGCTAATGATGGCTATGACTTTTGGTGTTTATTACTGTTATACTTTTTAAAATATTACACTTTTTTCCTTTAATTTGTCCCATTGAAATGAATGGAAATCTTCAGAAATTCTGCTAAAACTTGCTTGTTTTTGAAACTTAACTACTTTGTCATACTTTCACCTAGAAACTCCATTCAAACTTTAAAATGTTCTCAGACTATTGGGCTATTGCTGTGTGATTCAGCTTTTTCAGATCTTCTACCGTTTTAATTTTATACCTCTTTAAGTTTTCAGTTGCAAAATTGGGATTTTTCAGAAAATACATGCGTTGTTATGGTTGCTATGCAATTAACTCAGAGTGTGCACTCGTCCTTTCTGAATTTTCTCTTCATGTCTGAACGACTTCTTGCTACTCGCTCAATTTCCACTCAACCCCCACAAATTATACATCAAAACGTAGGTATTTTTGCTGGCTTTCAGAAAATGTCACCATCATTGTTGTGGGACTTATAGATTTTTTGCAAATCTCCTCAGAGTAACATAAAGTATCAAAACTCTCCATAGAAACTCAATGGAGAGTTTCTTCAAAATCAGCGCTGGAATTCTCTAATGAGAGGCATTTTCAAATCGTCATATCTCCTTAACGAAACAAAGTTGAGACATGAGGCTTGTGCCCATATATCTTCAGACATCCCTGATGCTCACAATTCAAGAATTTTTTCCCACCTATTACCGTTTTGAGATGAGTTACACTTGTTTGAGGGTAGGAAATTCGTGCCTTGCTCAGATCTCTTCAGATTTCAAACTCTGGAAATGAGGCACTTTTTTTCTCTCGTCATATCTTTTTGATGGATTTCAACAGAGACCTGAAAATTTCCATGACTGTTCACCAAAGCCTGCTGTTTCTTACGGTGAAAGAATGATTTTGATGCTCCATATAGATTTAGAGTTACAAAACGTTGTTTGAGGGCAAGTCAAGGCAGTTTTGCTTTGCCTCTACTCAGTTACAGTGTGTTACAAGTCATATATCTTCAATAATTTATATTTTATCTCTGAATTATGAAGACCTGCAGATTCCCCATCTCTTCTGAACAAAACGGTGTCAGAATGACCGTTCTAGCTCCTACGGTTAGGAAATTATGGCCATTTGTTCGAGGGGAATCCTTAATGTGAGAAATACACTGCAGAAAACTTATACCTCTCTCTGTGTCTGTGTGTGTAAGTGCTGATTACAGCAGGTGCAGCCAATTTAGCTGACCTAGATATACCAAGCACAGACTCTTAACAGCCACTGTACACTTTGCTCTCTGTGTGTGTGTGTGTGAGTATCAATATTTCTCCCATGTTAAAGTATTACTCCTCCATAATAGTATTTGTGCTAAATCAAAGTACTTCTACTACATGTTAGTACTTCTGCTCAATCATAGTATTTCTGCTAAATCGAAGTATTTTTGACAAATCATGGTATTTGTGCCAAATCATGGTTTTGGGGCAGAACCATAATATTTATTTTATGTTATGAGATTACTACTAAGTGGAGGAATGTCTGTTATGTTATAGTATATTTGCTGAATATAGTATATCTGCCAAATCATAGTATTTATCCCAAATCATAGTGTTTATGCAAAATTACAGTATTTCTGCTAAAAGCAGAAATAGTACCTTTAGCAGAAATTTCTGTCAAAAGATATTATTTATGTTAAAACATAGTATTTCTGCTAAGTCATAGTATTTCTGCCAAATCATAGTATTTGTACTTATTCATAGTACTTGTGCCAAATCATAGTATTTGTACCCAATTATAGTATTTCTGCCATATCATCGTATTTGTGCCAAATCATGGTATTTTTTTGCCAAATCATGGTTTTGGGGCAAATCATGTTATTTGTGTCCAGTTAAAATTTCTGTTATATTATAGTGTTACTACTAAGTCGTAGAATTTCTGTTATGTTATAGTATATCTGCTGATTATAGTATATGTGCCAAATCATAGTATTTATAGCAAATCATAGTATTACTGCCCAAACATAGTATTTCTGCCAAATTGTAGTATTTGTGCAAAAACATAGAATTTCTGCAAAATCCTAGTATATCTGTTATGTTATAGTATTACTACTAAGGCATAGTATTCCTATCAAATCATAGTATTCCAAATCATAGTATTACTGCAATTCCATAGTATTTGAGCGAAATCGTAGTATTTGTGCAAAAACATACTATGTCTGCAAAATCACATTATATCTGCTATGTTATAGTATTACTACTAAGGCATAGTATTTCTACCAAATCATAGTATTCCTTCAAAATCATAGTATCACTGCAATTTCATAGTATTTGAGCGAAACTGTAGTATTTGTACTAAATCATGGTACTTGTGCCAAATCATAGTATTTTTTGCAAATCATATTATTTGAACCAAAACATTGTATTTGTCACGAAGTCATAGTATTTCTTCTAAATCATGGTATTTCACCCAAATCTCAGTAGTTGTGCTAAAACCCAGTATTATTGCCAAATCGTAGTATTTGTACTGAAACATAGTATTTGTGCCAATAAGAGTATTTGTACTAAATCATAGTACTTGTGCCAAATCATAGTATTTCTGCCATATTGTGCTAGTTGTGCAACAACATAGACTGTCTGCAAAATCATAGTATATCTGTTATGTTATAGTATTACTACTAAGTCACAGTATTTCTGCCAATTCGTAGTATTTGTACTAAATCATACTAGTCGTGCCAAATCATAGTATTGAAATCAAAATATAGTATTTGTACCAAAGCATTGTATTTGTCTAAGTACAGTATTTCTGCCAAATCATAGAATCACTGCAATTTCATAGTATTTTGAGGAATCCTTTTGTTATAGTATTACTTCTAAGTCATAGTATTTCTGCTTTGTCATAGTATTTGTACTGAAACATAGTATTTCTGCCAAATCATAGTATTACTGCTATTTCATATTATTTGAGTGAAATTACAGTGTTTCTGCAAAGACATAGTATTTCTGCAAAATCATAGTATTACTGCTATTTCATAATATTTGAGTGAAATTACAGTGTTTCTGCAAAAACATTGGTTGGTATTGGTTTTAGTTACCTTTTAGCGTATGTGCTAGTTAGCAATAGCTATGGCAGCCCAGTTATTTTATTGTTTTGGGCTTGTTCCTGCTTTTTTTTTTCCCCTGCAAATTTATGTGAATTTGTACACTGTAATATCGCTGTATTACGTAATGGCTAAGTAGGAGGCTGACTGTTACTAAGTGCATCAGTGTACATAGGTCATCTCTTGTGTTGGAGTGCCCTCTTGTGGCGCCTTTTGGGTAGTGCCTTTGTAAACATGAACACTGCAAAGAAGTGGTATCAGACTGGTTTGTAGTGGAGGAATTTGTTGCCAGTTTCTTTCATCTTTAATCCGTATTCATGTTGTAATGTAGTAGTACCACAATATGGCAGAAACACTATGTTTTGGCACAAATACTTTGATTTGGTATACTTTAGCTTCTTCACCCCTGTAGGCAAAATTTTCATTTTTTTCACCCCTTTTCAGCACAAATTCCAGCTTTTTGGCTGTTTTCAGAAAAACAAAACTCTTTTGAGCAGAAACTCTGCTGATTCATCTCTTTTCAGCGCAACTTATTGCTTCTTTAGCTCTTTTCTGCAGAAATTCTGCTTATTCACCTCTTTTCTGCAAAATGTTCAGCCTTTTCACCT
Source organism: Oreochromis aureus (assembly GCF_013358895.1). NCBI lineage: Eukaryota > Metazoa > Chordata > Actinopteri > Cichliformes > Cichlidae > Oreochromis > Oreochromis aureus. The sequence continues at coordinate 28,409,776 of NC_052960.1, forward strand.
CTTATCAGCACAAATCTCAGCTGTTTTCAGAAAAAAAACTCTTTTGAGCAGAAATTCTGCTGATTCACCTCTTTTCTGCAAAATTTTCAGCCTTTTCACTTCTTCTCAGCACAGTTCTCAGCAGCTTCTGCTCATTTAGCAAAATTGTCAGTTGCTCCATCTCTTGCTTTTGTGAGAATGAGTTTGGTTCAGTGAGATGAGCAGCTACCTTGAGACCAGAAGGGCCAGGTTCAAATCCCGGTCATGGCAAAAGCTGTTTTCAGTTTTCTCTTTTGTTCTGCCTCTTTTCTGCAGAAGTTCTGCTCATTCACCTCATCTCTTGTGTTGGAGTGCCCTCTTGTGGCGCCTTTTGGGTAGTGCCTTAGTAAACGTGAACACTGCAAAGAAGTGGTATCAGACTGGTTTGTAGTGGAGGAATTTATTGCCAGTTTCTTTCATCTTTAATCCGTATTCATGTTGTAATGTAGTAACTTTTGTGGCACAAATACCACAATATGGCAGAAACACTATGTTTTGGCACAAGTACTTTGATTTGGTATACTTTAGCTTCTTCACCCCTTTTCAGCAAAATTTTCATTTTTTCACACCCTTTTCAGCACAAATTCCATTTTTGGGGCTGTTTTCAGAAAAAAAAAAACTCTTTTAAGGAGAAACTCTGCTGATTCATCTCTTTTCAGCGCAAGTTTTTGCTCCTTTGCCTCTTTTCTGCAGAAATTCTGCTGATTCACCTTTTTCTGCAAAATTTTCAGCCTTTTCACCTCTTATCAGCACAATTCTCAGCAGCTTCTGCTAATTTCAGCAGAGTAAGTAATGACACGTCTCTGCAGTTCAAAGGTCGTGCGTTCAATCCCACCTTGGTCAACATTTTTTTCCCTACAAATTTATACACTATCACAGACCTCTAATTTATATTGCTAATTTCTTTCACTACAAATGAGTAGTGCAAAACATACTATGTCTGTCTGCAACATCACAGTATATCTGTTATGTTATAGTATTACTACTAAATCACAGTATTTCTGCCAATTCAAGGAGGCTGACTGTTACTAAGTGCATCAGTGTACATAGGTCATCTGTTGTGTTGGAGTGCCCTCTTGTGGCGCCTTTTGGATAGTGCCTTAGTAAATGTGAACACTGCAAAGAAGTGGTATCAGACTGGTTTGTAGTGGAGGAATTTGTTGCCAGTTTCTTTCATCTTTAATCCGTATTCATGTTGTAATGTAGTAGTACCACCATATGGCAGAAACACTATGTTTTGGCACAAATACTTTGATTTTGTATACTTTAGCTTCTTCACCCCTTTTCAGCAAAATTTTCATTTTTTTCACCCCTTTTCAGCACAAATTCCAGCCTTTTGGCTGTATTCAGAAAAAAAAACCCAACTTTTTTCAGCAGAAACTCTGCTGATTCATCTCTTTTCAGCGCACGTTTTATGATTTTAGCAGCTTTTCTAATATGGACCTCAGATTCTTGTTAATGCTCCATGGCAGAAATACATACAAGTACCCACCTGATGAAGCAGACAGAGGCAGTACCTCTGATTTGTGAATTTGAGCAGAAACAGGTTGTTTTACCTCTTTTCAGCAGAAATTCTGCTGATTCACCTCTTTTCTGCAGAAGTTTGAGCAGCTTCTGCTCATTTCAGCAGAATTATGAGTCTCTCCACCTCTTCTTTGCAAGAGTGAGTTTGGCTCAGTGAGATGAGTGGCTTCCTTGAGACCAGGAGGGCCAGTTTCAAATCCTGCTCACGGCAGTATTTTTTTCAGCACAAGTCCCTGCTTTTTCAGGTATTTTCAGCAAAACATCTTTTCGGCAGAATTCTGCTGAAAATTCTGCTTATTCACCTCTTCTGCAAAATTTTCAGCCTTTTCACCTCTTATTAGCACAAATCTCAGCTGTTTTCAGAAAAAACACTTTTGAGCAGAAATTCTGCTGATTCATCTCTTTTCAGTGCAACTTTCTGCTTCTTTACCTCTTTTCTGCAGAAATTCTGCTGATTCACCTCTTTTCTGCAAAATTTTCAGCCTTTTCTCCTCTTATCAGCACAATTCTCAGCAGCTTCTGCTCATTTCAGCAAAAGTGTCAGTCTCTCCACCTCTTCATTGGGAGAATGAGTTTGGCTCAGTGAGATGAGTAGCTGCCTTGAGACCAGGAGGGCGGGTTGAATCCTGCTCATGGCAACATAGGACGGGTTTCTTTCACCACTTTTTAGCAAAATTTCGCTGTCTTTACCACTTTGCAGTAGAATTTTTGTTTTTCACCACTTTTAAGCAAAAATCTCTCCTTCTTCACTTGTTTTCAGCGGAATTTTCAGTTTCTTCACCACCATACAACTTTTTGCAACTTTTCATCTTTTTCAGCTTTTCAGCAGACAGCTTCAGCGTTAAGGCATCCACACAGCATTTTCGCAGGAAATGCAAATTTTTCTAGTTCTTTATTATTCTTGGGGTTTCCGTACACTTTTTGCCGCTTAACTACTCCCTCAGTTTTCAGCCGATTTTCTCAGTTCAAACTTTAAAAAATTCTGCTCTTTCTGCTAATGTTTGCTATGACTTTTGGTAATCATAACTTCTATACTTTTTGAGATATCGAATTTTTTTTTGCAATATTTTTTGCCCATTTCTGCCATATTATCAGTGGCCTCACTGATTTTCCTTGCCGGGATGACCTGTGTTTTAGCTCAGTGAGTTAAGCAGCCGTTCTCAGACTGGGAGGCCCGGGTTCAAATCCCGCTTATGGCAACATTTCTTTCAGTTAACAGTTAAACTTTTTTAACTCAATTTCAGCTTTTTCACCCCTTTTCAGCAAAATTTTCAGTTTTTTCACCACTTTTCAGCACAAATCCCAGCTTTTTCAGCTATTTTCAGCAAAAACATCTTTTCAGCAGAATTCTGAAAAGACTTCTGCAGAACTCTTTTCAGCAGAAATTCTGCTGATTGAACTCTTTTGAGCAGAATTTTCACCTCTTTTCAGCCCAAATTCTGCTTATTCACCTCTTCTGCAAAATTTTCAGCCTTTTCACCTCTTATTAGCACAAATCTCAGCTGTTTTCAGGAAAAACTCTTTTGAGCAGAAATTCTGCTGATTCATCTCTTTTCAGCGCAACTTATTGCTTCTTTACCTCTTTTCTGCAGAAATTCTGCTGATTCACCTCTTTTCTGCAAAATTTTCAGCCTTTTCACTTCTTCTCAGCACAGTTCTCAGCAGCTTCTGCTCATTTAGCAAAATTGTCAGTTGCTCCATCTCTTGTTTTTGTGAGAATGAGTTTGGTTCAGTGAGATGAGCAGCTGCCTTGAGACCAGAAGGGCCAGGTTCAAATCCCGGTCATGGCAAAACCTGTTTTCAGTTTTCTCTTTTGTTCTGCCTCTTTTCTGCAAAATTTTCAGCCTTTTCACCTCTTCTCAGCACAATTCTCAGCAGCTTATGCTCATTTTAACTCTCTTGAGCAGCTGCCTTGAGACCAGCAGGGCCAGGTTCGAATCCTGCTCAGGGCGACATGTTTTTTTTTCACCACCATGCAACTTTTCATCTTTTTCAGCTTTTCAGCAGACAGCTTCAGCGTTAAGGCATCCACACAGCATTTTCGCAGGAAATGCAAATTTTTCTAGTCTTAATTATTCCTCTAGTTGCTCCGTTCTTTGCCGATTAACTACCCCCTCAGTTTTCAGCCGATTTTCTCCGTTCAAACTCTAAACTGTTCTGCTCTTTCTGCTAATGACTGCTATGACTTTTGGTGTTTATTACTGTTATACTTTTTAAAATATTACACTTTTTTCCTTTAATTTGTCCCATTGAAATGAATGGAAAACTTCCACAATTCTGCTAAAACTTGCTTGTTTTTGAAACTTAACTACTTCCTCATACTTTCACCTAGAAACTCCATTCAAACTTTAAAATGTTCTCAGATTATTGGGCTATTCCTGAGTGATTCAGCTTTTTCAGATCTTCTACCGTTTTAATTTTATACCTCTTTAAGTTTTCAGTTGCAAAATTGTGGTTTTTCAGAAAATACATGCATTGTTATGGTTGCTATGCAATTAACTCAGAGTGGACAGTGGAAATTTCTGAATTTTCTCTTCTTATCCGAACAACTTCTTGCTATTCGCTCAATTTCCACTCAACACCCACAAATTATACATCAAAACGTAGGTATTTTTGCTGGCTTTCAGAAGATGTCACTATCATTGTTGTGGGATTTACAGATGTTTTGCAAATCTCCTCAGAGCAACACAAAGTCTCAAAACTCTCCATAGAAAGTCAATGGAGAGTTTGTTCAAAATCAGCGCTGGATTTCTCTAATGAGAGGCATTTTCAAATCGTCATATCTCCTTAACGAAACAAAGTTGAGACATGAGGCTTGTGCCAATATATCTTCAGACATCCCTGATGCTCACAATTCAAGAATTTCTTCCTCACCTATTACCGTTTGGCCATGAATTACACTTGTTTGAGGATAGGAAATTTTTCCCTCGCTCAGATTTCTTCAGATTTCAAACTCTGGAAATGAGGCACTTTTTTCTCTCGTCAGATCTTTTTGATGGATTTCAACAGAGACCTGAAAATTTCCATGACTGTTCACCAAAGCCTGCTGTTTCTTACGGTGAAAGAATGATTTTGATGCTCCATACAGATTTAGAGTTACAAAACGTTGTTTGAGGGCAGGTCAAGGCAGTTTTGCTTTGCCTCTACTCAGTTACAGTGTATTACAAGTCATATATCTTCAATCTCCAAAAGTTGAATCTGTTCATCTGGACGTAGCGTTTTGTGGGAGAAACGTTTCGTCACTCATCCAAGTGACTTCTTCAGTCTCAGCTGACTGCAGGTTTCCCCAAACCTTATAAACAGTACATTTGCATAATGACTGAAACCAGCCCACTGAAGGAACAATGGGCTGTGAGGTCAGTTCCTTAATCATAATTATGCAAATTCCCATGACCATTGATCAACAATCACCGACCAAAACCCACTGATCAAAGAACACTGATCAATGGCCATGAGTACCATTCACAGAGAGTTGGGGAATGGCTGCAATCACAGCGTTGTAAGATGGCGAAAGATGTACCCTTAGGCCCCTCCTCGATTCAGAGATGGTCTTTCCCTCTTCACGTAAATGGCCTCCTTGACTCCCGCGCTCAAACCAGCGTTCCTCCCTGTCCAGGATGTGTACATCCTCATCGTTGAAAGAGTGTCCACTGGCCTGTAGGTGTAAATAAACTGCAGAGTCCTGGCCTGATGAGGTTGCTCTTCTGTGTTGTGCCATCCGCTTCGCTAGAGGTTGTTTGGTTTCCCCGATGTATAAATCCTGGCAATCCTCCTGGCACTTAACAGCGTACACTATGTTACTCTGTTTGTGTCGGGGGACCTGATCCTTGGGGTGGACCAGTTTTTGGCGCAGCGTGTTTTGGGGTTTAAAAGCCACAGAGACACAGTGTTTAGAAAAAATGCGTCTCAACTGTTCCGATACTCCTGACACATATGGGATCACTACAGGTTTTCGCCTGGGCAGCGGTTGTCCTTCTCTCCTGCATCGACTGGAGCTTTCTTTAGGTGCCTTTCCTGCTTTGACAAAAGTCCAGCTGGGATAACCACATTTACTCAGGACCTCCTGGACAGGGAGGAACGCTGGTTTGAGCGCGGAGTCAAGGAGGCCATTTACGTGAAGAGGGAAAGACCATCTCTGAATCGAGGAGGGGGCCTAAGGGTACATCTTTCGCCATCTTACAACGCTGTGATTGCAGCCATTCCCCAACTCTCTGTGAATGGTACTCATGGCCATTGATCAGTGTTCTTTGATCAGTGGGTTTTGGTCGGTGATTGTTGATCAATGGTCATGGGAATTTGCATAATTATGATTAAGGAACTGACCTCACAGCCCATTGTTCCTTCAGTGGGCTGGTTTCAGTCATTATGCAAATGTACTGTTTATAAGGTTTGGGGAAACCTGCAGTCAGCTGAGACTGAAGAAGTCACTTGGATGAGTGACGAAACGTTTCTCCCACAAAACGCTACGTCCAGATGAACAGATTCAACTTTTGGAGATTTACTTTCCTGGATGATTGAGAATGCATCAAGATATATCTTCAATAATTTATATTTTATCTCTGAATTATGAAGACCTGCAGATTTCCCCATCTCTTCTGAACAAAACAATGTCAGAATGACCGTTCTAGCTCCTACGGTTAGGAAATTATGGCCATTTGTTCGAGGGGAATCCCGAATGTGAGAAATACACTGCAGAAACCCATAGCTCTCTCTGTGTCTGTGTGTGTAAGTGCTGATTACAGCAGGTGCAGCCAATTTAGCTGACCTAGATATACCAAGCCCAGACTCTTAACAGCCCCTGTACACTTTGCTCTCTGTGTATGTGTGTGTGTGTATCAATATCTCTCCCATGTTAAAGTATTACTCCTCCATAATAGTATTTGTGCTAAATCAAAGTACTTCTACTACATCTTAGTACTTCTGCTCAATCATAGTATTTCTGCTAAATCATAGTATTTTTGAAAAATCATGTTGTTTGTGCTAAATCATGGTTTTGGGGCAAAACCATAATATTTATTTCATGTTATAGTATTACTACTAAGTGGAGGAATGTCTGTTATGTTCTAGTATATTTGCTGAATACAATATATTATGCCAAATCATAGTATTTATCCCAAATCATAGTATTTATGCAAAATTACAGTATTTCTGCTAAAAAGCAGAAATAGTACCTTTTAGCAGAAATTTCTGTCAAAAGATATTATTTATGTTAAAACATAGTATTTCTGCTAAATCATAGTATTTCTGCCAAATCATAGTATTTATAACAAATCATAGTATTTGTGCCCAAACATAGTATTTCTGCCAAATTGTAGTATTCCTTCAAAATCATAGTATCACTGCAATTTCAGAGTATTTGAGCAAAAACATACTATGTCTGCTAAATCACAGTATATGTGTTGTGTTATTGTACTACTGCTAAGGCATAGTATTTCTACCAAATCATAGTATTCCTTCAAAATCATAGTATATCTGCAATTTTATAGTATTTGAGCGAAATCGTATTATTTTTGCAAAAACATATTGTCTGTTAAATCACAGTATATGTGTTATGTTATAGTATTACTACTAAGGCATAGTATTTCTACCTATTCATAGTATTCCTTCAAAATCATAGTATTACTGCAATTTCATAGTATTTGAGCAAAATCGTAGTATATGTGCAAAAACATACTATGTCTGCAAAATCACAGTATATCTGTTATGTTAAAGTATTACTACTAAGTCACAGTATTTCTGCCAATTCGTAGTATTTGTACTAAATCATGGTACTTGTGCAAATCATACTATTTTTTGCAAATCATAGTATTCGAACCAAAACATAGTATTTGTACGAAATTATAGTATTTCTTTTAAATCATAGTATTTCAATCAAATCTCAGTAGCTGTGCTGAAACGCAGTATTATTGCCAAATCATAGTATTTGTACTGAAACATAGTATTTGTGCCAAAAGAGTATTTCTACTAAATCATAGTACTTGTGCCAAATCATAGTATTTCTGCCACATTGTGCTAGTTGTGCAAAAACATAGACTGTCTGCAAAATCATAGTATATCTATTATGTTATAGTATTATTACTAAGTCGTAGACTTTCTATTTTGTTATAGTATATCTGCTGAATACAGTATATGTGCCAAATCATAGTATTTATAGCAAATCATAGTATTTGTGCTAAAACATAGTATTTCTGCCACATTATAGTATTTGTGTAAAACCAGAATGTCTGCAAAATCATCATATATCTGTTATGTTATAGTATTACTACCAAGGCATAGTATTTCTGGAAAATCATAGTATTTCAACTAAATAATAGTATTTCTCCCAAATCATAGTATTTGTTTCAAATCATAGCATCTGAACCAAATCATATTATTTGTGCCAAAACAGTGTATTTGTACAAAGTCATAATATCTTTTCTAAATCATAGTATTTCAATCAAATCTCAGTAGTTGTGCTAAAACGCAGTATTATTGCCAAGTCATACTATTTCTGCCAAATCATAGTATTTGTACTAAATCATAGTACTTGTGCCAAATTATAGTATTTGTACCCAATCATAGTATTTGTGCCATATCATCGCATTTGTCAGTTCAACTTATTTAACTCTTCTCAACAGCCAAACACCTCTTCTTCACCCTGTTTCAGCAGAATTGTGAGTTTTTTCACCCCTTTTCAGCACAAATCCCAGATTTTTCAGGTGTTTTCAACAGAAATCTCTTTTCAGCAGACATTCTGCTGATTCACCTTTTTCAGTGCAACTACTTCTTTACCTCTTTTCAGTAGAAATTCTGCTGATTCACCTATTTTAAGCAGAATTTTCAGCCTTTCACCTCTTATCAGTACAAATCTCAGTATCTTCTGCTCATTTCAGAAGAAACCTTTTCACCTCTCCTCTTTTCAGTACAAATTTGAAATTCTTTACACCTTTTAAGCAGAATCATTGCCTTTCCACCTCTTTTCAGCAAAAGTTTCTGTTTTTTCACGTGTATTTAGCAGAATTTTTCAGTTTCTTTACTGCCATACAATTTTTGCAGCTTTTCATCTTTTTCAGTCATTTTCAGCAGACAGCTTCAGCATTAAGGCATCCACACAGCATTTTCGCAGGAAATGCAAATTTTTCTAGTTATTATTATTTCCTATTCCGTACGTTTTTCACCGACTATCTCCTTCAAAACCATTCAACTTAGAAAAACCATTCAAACACCATTAGATTCCTCTTCTTTTGGAATGGTGTGCTTCTATTTTTCTCATTTTTAACATTTATATTTTTAATTTTATTTAACTTTTTTCAACAAAAATTTCCCATGTATTTCAATGGGGAGACCCTTCAAATTCTCCTTCAACTCACTCATTTTTAAACTCTTACTACTTCCACATATGTTGACATAGAGCCACTATTCAAACTTTAAAACGAAGACAAGACATTCAACTATTCAATTTGTATTTATCTTTTCAATATCTATTGTACTTTTTCTTCAGTTCCAGTTTAAGTTTCATGATGTTTTTTCACCCGTTTCAGAGTTTATAATGGGTGTGTATGGGACGGAATGTTGGAGGTTAGAGTGAGAGCTTCAACTGCTAGAGTGAGAGGAGCGAAAAAATTAATCCTAAAATCTTTTTTAAAACTGCTGCTGTGTCCGCAGCGTTTGCTCTACAGGTATGATTTTACCCTCAAAACGTAGCCATCGCTGTCCTCTTTCATCCAGTGTGTTTACTATTGTACTAGGTGTTATGGTTCTTTCATAAATGTCACCGATGCACAGCCTCCTCCCTCCAACTCCTCCATAGACTCTAATGTTAAAATGGCTCAGAAGGTTCGTTTGAAAATCAGAAGAGCATGGTGTTTTTACACTGTCACCACATCCATATAATAAACTCCACAGGCATGAAAACTGAGAAAAAGGTAGACTGGACATTGCTGCCGCTCACGGTGAAAGAATTTCGTCAATAGGACCTGTACTTTTCATTTGGGAACGATTTGTTTCGGCCTAACTTTTCTGTTCATTTTAAGCAGCAAAAGTGAGGTGCATGTCTGTGTGCGTGTGTATGGAGCCAATGGGTGCAGTCACTATAGCAACCAGGCTCACACCTGCCTGCCTAATGAGCTCTGTCTCTCACTGTGCCAAGATTCATCTTAAACACTTCTCTTTCAACTGCTGCTGTGTCCACAGTGTTTGCTCTACAGCCATCATTTTACCCTCAAAATGTCACCACCGTTCTTCTCATTCCAACACCGTGTCTTTCAAAGCTCAGACATTTAAACTTTTTAAACTGTGTGGATTCAAGTGGAGGGATCACATTTTAGTCATTCAGTGATTCAAAGAATATGAACTTTTAATATTCATTCAGATGTTTTCTGACTCAAAATTTTCTTTTCTCATTACTTAGGTTTTTCTAATTTACATTTAAAACATTTTCAGCTATTTTCCAACTTCTTCTCTGTGCTTGTCAGCTTTTAGCATTTCAGCACTTTTGTTTTCAGGTGAAAATTTCTGTATTTTTCATCTCATTCAACATTTTTAACTTAAAATTCAGCAATTAATTCTTTTCAGTGCATATATTCAGATTCAAGCATTCACGCTGCAGTTTCTTCAGAAAATGCACTTTCTAGTTAGTGTGAATGCTTGTAAAAGCATTCACAGTATTGTTCTTCTACATCTTTATTAGTGTGAATGCTTGTAAAAGCATTCACAGTATTGTTCTTCAAATCTTTATTATTATTATCTTAACAACATTCCGTACGTTTTTTGGCATCTAACTCCTTCAAAACCGCTCAACTTAGAAAAACCATTCAAACACCGTTAGATTCCTCTTCTTTTGGACATGACTGCTTCTACTTTTCTCATTTATAACATTTATATTTTTAAAATTATTCAACTTTTTTCAACAAAAATTTCCCATGTATTTCAATGGGGAGACCCTTCAAATCCTCATTCAACTTACTCATTTTTAAACTGTATCTACTTCCACATACATTGACGTAGAGCCACCATTCAAACTTTAAAACGAAGACAAGACATTCAACTATTCAACTTGTATTTATCCTTTCAATATCTATTATACTTTTTCTTCAGTTCCAGTTTAACACTAGAAGTCCCAGGCTTTTCTAACCCTCTGTCAGCCAAGTGGAAGCTAACTTGGCTAGTCTGTTAGCATCAATTCATATGTAAATTGGGTCGTTACCTGAGAATTGTGGAGGGGAGTGGGGGAGTGTGAATGATTGCGGATTTCTAACTGCAAACTGCCTCTTTGTTTGTGTGTGGGGAGGGGGAACTGCTAAAAGCTGTGAACTTCATTTTGTGTTCGTCTTGATGCATTCTCAATCATCCAGGAAAATAAATCTCCAAAAGATTTATTGATAAAAACAGTACAAAAAAACCAAAAAATATTTCTACAAAAACAACCATTTGTACACATATTTACAGATAATAATAAAAAGTGAGTGAGTACATTTCAATCACTCACAATCCTGGCACTGCCATGGTATCTGTAGTCTGCATGTACCACATGTGTATCTGTAGCAGTGAACACATCGCACAGTGGCATGATTGTTCTTGCATTTGTGTTTGACCTGACGCGTGGCTCTTTTCCAGGTCTAGGTGTGGAGGGTTGTGTCCGAAGCAACTGTTCTTTTCTTGCCTTCTTCCCAGCCATATGAGAGTTAGCCAACTCTCTTGCAAACTCCACCAGGAAGTCCACCCGTCTTTCCTGCGTCCCGGTGCGTGCTTGATACAGCACATGTGCATTCAGTGCTGCCATGTCAATCATGTTATAGAACACGGCAACTGGCCAGCGCCGTGTTCCTCTGCGGACCGTGTACTCCTGCACCATCTGGTCCATCACATCACGCCACACTTTGTGGTGTTGTAAAAAGTGACAGTGTTTGGCTTCCTTTTGGTGGTGTTATCAGTCTGAACCACGCTGTGCATGCTGCTAAGAATATAGTCTTCTTCCGTTTGGCCGCATACGCCGTCAGCGTGGCAGCAGAGGTTGAAAACACCTAAGAAATAAGATAAATTGTTATTTCCATAGCACTTTTACACACAATGAAACACATAAACATAGAACCACAAAGACCTGCAGCCTACCTGAGGGTGAATTCATTGCGATTTGTGTATCTAGCGGATTGAGAATTTCCGGCGAATCTTGTTGACTGTGCCGAGGATGGTGGTTTTCCGTCTAAGAAGTTTTTGCGCGCAAGTGAAAGCGATGTGAAGAAATTGTCCATGGTAACATTTCTGCCCTTGTCTAGGAATGGTTCCATCAGCCTCATCACTACATTTTCAGACAGTCTCTCCCCACTGGGACGATTGGGGTCCTTGCCAAGATATGGGAGGACATTGCAAATGTACTTGGATTTTAGGTCGCAGGCCACCCAAAACTTGATAGGGTTTACTTGCAATATACTGCAGGAAACAGCACCGAGTCTTTGATCTTGATCTTGATCAAAGATCTTGATCTTTTGGGGGTTACTAGAGTTCCATGACTACGTGACTGCTGGTCAGCAAACCTGGGAAACCCACAGATCATTGGAACTATGCCGCGTAACCGCTTCCAAGACATCATGCAACACCTACGCTTTGATGACAGGTCCACCCGCAGTGATCGATCAAAGACTGATAAGTTCGCTGCAGTTTCCAGTGTGTGGGGATCATTTGTCACCAACTGCATCACGTGCTACAACCCTGGTCTACATATCACCGTTGATGAACAGCTCTTCCCATCAAAGACTCGGTGCTGTTTCCTGCAGTATATTGCAAGTAAACCTGACAGTTTCGGGATCAAGTTTTGGGTGGCCTGCGACCTAAAATCCAAGTACATTTGCAATGTCCTCCTATATCTTGGCAAGGACCCCAATCGTCCCAGTGGGGACAGACTGTCTGAAAATGTAGTGATGAGGCTGATGGAACCATTCCTAGACAAGGGCAGAAATGTTACCACGGACAATTTCTTCACATCGCTTTCACTTGCGCAAAAACTTCTTAGACGGAAAACCACCATCCTCGGCACAGTCAACAAGATTCACCGGGAAATTCCTCAATCCGCTAGATACACAAATCGCAATGAATTCACCACTCAGGTAGGCTGCAGGTCTTTTGTGGTTCTATGTTTATGTGTTTCATTGTGTGTAAAAGTGCTATGGAAATAACAATTTATCTTATTTCTTAGGTATTTTCAACCAATGCGGCCAAACGGAAGAAGACTATATTCTTAGCAGCATGCACAGCGTGGTTCAGACTGATAACACCACCAAAAGGAAGCCAAACACTGTCGCCCTTTACAACACCACAAAGTGTGGCGTGGATGTGATGGACCAGATGGTGCGGGAGTACACGGGTCGCAGAGGAACACGGCGCTGGCCAGTTGCCGTGTTCTATAACATGATTGACATGGCAGCACTGAATGCACTTGTGCTGTATCAAGCATGCAGGAAAGACGGGTGGACTTCCTGGTGGAGTTTGCAAGAGAGTTGGCTAACTCTCATATGGCTGGGAAGAAGGCAAGAAAAGAACAGTTGCTTCGGACACAACCCTCCACACCTAGCCCTGGAAAAAGAGCCACGTGTCAGGTCAAACACAAATGCAAGAACAATCATGCCACTGTGCGATGTGTTCACTGCTACAGATACACATGTGGTACATGCAGACTACAGATACCATGGCAGTGCCAAGATTGTGAGTGATTGCTGAAAATGTTGAAATGTACTCACTCACTTTTTATTGTTATTTGTAAATATGTGTACAAATGGTTTTTTTTATTTTTGTTTTTTGTACTGTTTTATCAATAAATCTCAGCAACAAAGGAAATACACCCATGTGTGTTGATTTCTCCCTAAGGCAAACTGAAACACAAGTTTCCTTGTGGCTCAGGAAACTAACCACTCCAAGTGATTCAGCATGGCCCCACCTTATTTACATAACAAAAGCAGCTGTTCACAGGTGATTAAGGATATTAGCTAAAAGCCTACCAGCCATTTGGCTCGACGGTGGGTTTTATAGGTAGAAAAGCCAAATGGCTCTTCTCTGGGACTTCTAGTGTTAAGTTTCATGATGTTTTTTCAGCCGTTTCAGAGTTTATAATGGGTGTGTATGGGACGGAATGTTGGGGCTAGAGTGAGACAGCTCAACTGCTAGAGTGAGAGGAGCAAAAAAATTAATCTTAAAATCTTTTTTAAAACTGCTGCTGTGTCCGCAGCGTTTGCTCTACCGGTCTTATTTTACCCTCAAAACGTAGCCATCGCTGTCCTCTTTCATCCAATGTGTTTACTATTGTACTAGGTGTTATGGTTCTTTCATAAATGTCACCAATGCACAGCCTCCTCCCTCCAACTCCTCCATAGACTCCAATGTTAAAATGGCTCAGAAAGTTCCTTTGAAAATCAGAAGAGCAGGCTGTCTTTACATTGTCACCACGTCCATATAATAAAGTTCATAGGCATGAAAACTGAGAATTTGGTAGACTGGACATTGCTGACGCTCACGGTGAAAGAATTTTGTCAATACAAGTTATCGTTTTCTTTTGGGAACGATTTGTTTCGGACTGACTTTTCTGTTCATTTTAAGGAGCAAAAGTGAGGTGCACGTCTGTGTGCGTGTGTATGGACCAACTGGGTGCAGTCACTATAGCAACCAGGCTCACACCTGCCTGCCTAACGAGCTCTGTCTCTCACTGTGCCAAGATTCATCTTAAACACTTCTCTTTCAACTGCTGCTGTGTCCACAGTGTTTGCTCTACAGCCATCATTTTACCCTCAAAATGTCACCACCGTTCTTCTCATTCCAACACCGTGTCTTTCAAAGCTCAGACATTTAAACTTTTTAAACTGTGTGGATTCAAGTGGAGGGATCACATTTTAGTCATTCAGTGATTCAAAGAATATGAACTTTTAATATTCATTCAGATGTTTTCTGACTCTAAATAATCTTTTCTCATTTTGTAGGTTTTTCTATTTTACATTTAAAACATTTTCAGCTATTTTCCAACTTCTTCTGCGCGAACGTCAGCTTTTCCCAGTTCAGCACTTTTGTTTTCAGGTTAAAAATTCAGTTTTTTTTTCATCTCATTCAAAATTTTTAACTTAAATTCAGCAATTAATTCATTTCAGTGCATACATTCAGAATCAAGCATTCACACTGCAGTTTCTTCAGAAAATGCACTTTCTAGTTTATATAGCACCAAATCACAACAACAGAAGCCTTGAGGTGCTTTACATTGTAAAGTAAAAACCCTGTGATAGTAACCCCCAGCAGAACAAGGCTCAGAGAAGAAATCATATGTAACCTTCATTAAAACTGTTTCTGTGCTGTGATGAGCTCTGAAACCTGACTGAAACTCTTCAAATAAGCCATTCCTCTGCAGATGATCTGTTAGCTATTTTACAACTACTCTTTTTTTGAGATGAAAGGAAGGTCGGAGATTGGCCTATAATTAGCTAAGACCGCCGGGTCAAGTGATGGCTTTTGAAGTTTTGGTTTAATTGTTACCTGCTTAAAGACATGTGGTACGTAGGTCAACGCCAACAAGTGCAAGCACAGGCTTATCGTTAAAATCAGTTTGCATGAGCTAACACTTAGCTCTGTTGGCATAACAATTAAAAACCAACTCAGGGATTTGTGAACCAGTCTGAACACGGTATGCATGATGTGTGGTGGAGGGGTCAGAGGGTGGGGGAATCAACTTTCCAAGTTGACAGCAGACAAATGTATGATTGTCAATTAGTGGGTCAGAAATTTGACACATGGCCAAAGAGTGAATAAGAGAAGAGAGGCTCATTGTGTGAGGCAAAACAAAAGCCTTGATTAGACACTCCAACTCACAGCTAACTCTGACTCACCCCTGATTAGAACTGCCAACAAAAGCAAAACAGAAGCTCCAGAGCAGAAAAGCACAGATTCCACAGAATCATAATCAGTCTCTAGAAACAGAGTACGCCTGGGGAATAGATTAACAGTAGACTGGATTAATAGTAGAAAACCAAATGAAAGTTTAATGTCACACACTGGCAGCTTCACACAACCACATACATAATTCAGAGTGGCTGTCCCCATTTATATCCATCTTGTGTCTCCTACCATGTGTATGAGTGGGTTCTTCTGCTTAACCGCAGTCTTAGATTAAAGAGTAGCAACTGCAGTAACTGAGCATGAAGACCATGATTAATGTTTCTAGTCCTGTTTTGCAGTGATAACATCATGATGCTCTGCACAAACCTTTTCTAGGTGGAGGTTTATCCAACGGGTGAAGGTCCTCTTCTGAACCAGTTCCCTTTCAACTGTAACACAGAAAAACAAGAAAAAAGGATTTGAGAGTTACTTTATCAAAGAAGACAGCACACGTAGGTCCACTGCGGTTACTATTCAAAACAATGCAATGCATTGTGACATAATGTTGCTCAGTCACAATGCATGGAAAGTAGCGCATACTCTCTAAATACTAAGTTTTATTGTCTCATAAAAAGAACAATTTAATTAGGGCTGGAGCCCATCCCAGCTGTCATGATATCAGAGGCAGGGTACACCCTGGACAGGTTGCCACTGTGAGTGTGAATGGTTGCCTGTCTCTATGTTGGTTGTGCGATAAAGTGAAAACCTATGGCAAATTCACAATCACCAACAAGCCTAACAAGGATGGCTTTGGAGTGTGTGAAGAAGCTGGAGGCAAATGACCAACTAGTAGAAACTGTACATTTCAAAGGTTTATAAAAGACCTACAACCAAAACATATGTTTGTGCTACACCTTGTGGTTGGAGTGTATTTTCCGGTACATATGTACAAAATAAACAAAAATGTCACATTTTTCAAAATAGCACTGGAGGCTTTTGAAGTTAATTTTTTTACAGATGAATAACAATTATGGTTTGGATAGAACACTGTATTTTTTTCCTGTTAATTTCCTTTACAAATACTAGAGAGGCAGAAGCTGCAACATAGAGAGTGGATGTATGGAGGGAAACAATTAGAGAGGGGAGGGGAGGTGTTGCCATGGCAGCAAAGTCAGCTGTTATTTATTTCCATGTTCAGAATGGGTCAGGTACTGAAGCAAACACTGAAGACAAGGGTAACGAGAGCTTATACAGTAGCAGTAATGCTGAATGTTTCACCGTCATCATCATCATCATCACACTGCAGTTTCATGACAGGTCGCCTTACAGCAAAAATCAATATCAGCTGCACCTCTGTATCAGAGCAGTAACATGTAGAACGCTGATCCAATCTTTCAATGTGTCCAGTCAAGTGAACATCAGCAGTGTTTCCTCAAAGGGAAATGCCTTCCAGCAGAGGATTTACCTCATTGTTCTCAGAGATCGCCAGTTTTGGTATTCAGGAGGTGTAGCTGAGGATTTTGTCACAGCAGACAGAAGAAAGGGGGTGGCGTTAGGTGAGAAAACAGAAAAAGCATGACGGGAAAAAGCCTGAGGAAAGATGAGCCAGATGAACTGAAGAGCATGCTCTAAAACACTAATAAAGCAGCCAGTGCTACAGACTAAATCCCACTGGACTCAGTGATCAAGGTTTCAAAGTACGTAATTCTAGTTAGGTCCTAACTATTCCCACAATGATGAAATACTTTTAGTACCAATGCTATTTCATCTCTTGTGATGCTCGGCCTTTTTATGGGTCTCTCTGCTTTCAGCAGTCATATCATCAAACACTGATGCCACTCATGTTGACTATTTTTAATTGAGCTTCACTAAGCTCCTATTTCAAAAAATTACTTACTTCCCATGTCTAATAAGGATACACTGTTAGGTATGCAAGACACTGACTTGATGTTTCATAAAAGCATCAGCCACTTGCCACAGCTCAGCATTCATTTCCTAACAGGGACCAGAGCAGTGTGTCGGATATTACACCTGGAAAAACGATTTCAGCTGCTGACATTACTTTCATAACACATAATGAATGGGCTTCTTTCAAAAGTTATGCCAGATTTCATTTTTTAGTGATTAATGGAAATTATTACTTAGAAAAGGAGGAATATTAATGTAATGTGCAAAAGAGAAGCTTTGACTGTACTAGGGTACATATATGATCATCATTTTATTCAAATGTGAGGGTAGATTACCATCATTTCAGAGGAAAGCAAACAAACTCAGTACTGGAAATTGTCTTTCTGTTGATATATCAGGACAAATCTGCCATCCTCTTTTAGAAAATGCCTACAAAATGTGGTTCTTTTGGTCATGAGGCCTGATATGGTTTTGAAGAGCTCATGTTTATCTTTAGGTGGTCTTCATGTTTCCTTGGTTCTTCAGATCTTTATGTTGCTTTATGTTCTTATATTCATCAGTATTCTGTGCTTTCAGTTTCTGTTTTGTTTTAGTTTTAGTATATTTTTGTGGCTCTTTCTTTCACCCTTCTGTGTTAGATTCACTTGTGTTCACTGTCTTTTGTTTGGATCCTCTCACTCATCCATTGCAACAGATTTACTGGAACAGCACACAACAACACATTAGCAAAGACGTAAGCTACAGTTAACCAGCTAGCACTGAAGCAGGTAGTATATATTCTCACCAACAAAGCTAATGGCAGAAAACATTTGCTAGAAGAAAGACACTGGGGGATGGAGATGTAACTGCATCAACAGCAACATTCATGAAGCTGCTATTTCACACCTTGCAAGAAACTCAGTGTATCTCAGATTGTGCTTGAGGCATTGAGAGAACAGACTGAGCAAAATATGACTAACTTTAAGATGACTGTTACCACCCACGGCTTTTTAAATCCTGGCTTGTATACGTAAGGCTTCAAATTAATTTGATGATTTCACTTCTAAAATGCACTGAGTCACGCTCGTTCGAAAAGATCAACTTCTCTAAAAATCAAATGGTGTACCTGAGTGTGTTAAGTGAATCAGTCTCTTTTGTAAATAGCAATCATGTTGATGTCTGACTGTAACCCCTCTAACAAACATGGGCATTGGAAATATGATATTCATTTTTATTCTATTATCCATAATTTGCTCTGAGCTTCTCAAAATAGAGACTGAAGGCCCTTCCTGAGATACCAGTGCTTCCGTAGAAGCAACGTTATTTACCCTCTCACAGGCAAAACATAATGAACATGTCCAAAACACATTTTGTATTGTTTAAAATGTGTTGCTGACATTTGTGAGAATTTTGAGACCAAACAAATCAGAGTCATCCAGAGTTGGGATTTATGCTCAGTTAGCCAACAACCACCTTTCATCTGTGCTCAAGTTACGTTTATCTAAGCCAAGCCTTCTCTGGCTGGCTGCTCTCATTTGTTTGCTGTGCAAATTTTTTGTTTTTAAATTAAGGGCAGTATGAAGGACGTATTTAGAGCTTTAATGATATTACTGGGTACTCAGAGGTGGAGGAAGAGCACTCAGAAAGTTAGCAATTGTAATTAAGTAGTAAGTGGTAAGATGTTCAGATTTGGCTCAAAATTCACTGGAAACGCCACATTTTTACTGATTCTTTTATTTACTGCATGTTTTAAGAGATTTTCTGCTGGGGGATACATGTTATATGTACAGGTTGTTAAGCCATAATTAAAACTGTGTGTTGCTTTGTCACAGGAATGTCCATGTATTAAAATGTTAAAAAGTTCTTTTACACTTTGTTCTAATCTGCTATCAAATTTCCTTTTTCACTGGGATTGCAGCTACTAGAACACACATCAAGAATACCCGAGCAACCAGTCATAGTGTTATCGCTGTGATCTGTGACAAACTGCAGTGATTTCCACGTTTTCATCAGGCTGTGGGACAGTAAACTTAAAGTTTTCACAGCTCTAAATGTGCAGTCGCTGCTTTGGAAATAAACAGCAGCACTGAGAACAGCACTGAGTGATAAAATAATTAACTGGAATTAAAATCTTTATTTTATTGCTCTGTGCAGCACTGATCTTTTGTCCTTTTAACAACAGTGTTGCACTTTACTGGTTTACATTTATGCTTTTTAGAGCTTATCACTATTTGATAACATCTCTGGAGCAGGCACTAAGGGATTATTTTCTTTGGAAGAAGAGTCATACGATCCATGGAACACCCCTTCGTGTTTGGTCAGCTGCTGCCACCCCTTTCATATCAACATGCAGGGGAAACTCTGGATTAACTTACGGTGTGTTCACACCGAATGCGATAGACGCGAGCGAAAATGCCCCAAACGCCCCTAATTTGACGCGTGCACATTCGCACCTCGACGCGTGTCCAAGAAAAATCCATCGCGCCTCAAAATTGCATATTTTGACGCGCGTGAACCGGAAATGTGGGAGGAATGTGGGAGGAAGTTGTGCCAGACGGTATCTTTGCTAGATGGCAGCTGTCGAGCTAGCGCTTGAAGAGAGAGGCCGTTTATCAATGCCCAAGTACGCGAGTCCGTACTCGCGTTCTCGGTGAGTACGTACTCGCCGAGAACGCACGGGAGTATGTACCCACCGAGAACGCGAGCACGGACTCGCGATATGTACAATTGGAACACCTGCGTACGTGATGATGTCACAGGTCCGGAGTTTTTACTGCCGTCCCCTCCTAATTTAACTGTGAGTAACATGTTATGAAGCTTAACTGTAATCACAGCCAAACCGGTTTACTCAGGAACAAATAAAACACTGAAATAAACCAAACATTAACATTTAGAAGTGATCTAAGTGACTTATATACAGTGTTGGGGAGTAACGGAATACATGTACCGCCGTTACGCATTCAGAATACAAAATATGAGTAACTGTATTCCGTTACAGTTACCGTTTAAAAAGGTGGTATTCAGAATACAGTTACTTTGTTGAAATAAATGGAATACACGGCGGTACTTCCTGTTTCATATTGTCGCTGGTCAGGACTGTTTGGGTTTGTTTGACAGCTACGTTCTGTTGTTCCAGGCGGCAGCGTTACGGTTGCCATGGTTACAGGGTGACGCTCTCTCTCTGCGTGTTTCCTGGGTGAGAGAGCGCTTTTTTGTTGCTGTTGTTGTGCTAAGCTAAAAGGCAGAATGCTACAGGCATAGCTCTAAAGCATGTAGCCTGATGGGCAGTGTAGTCCGTGCTGCAGGGAGAATGGACTACCATACCCGTTATGTGTCTGTGAGCGAGGGAGGGAGAGAAAGGAAAAGTCCGAGCTGTCACGGAGCAAAAGCGGGAGCTGGAAGCATGTAAATATAATAATAACCACAGCAGCCAAGAAGAGTGCCTGAGGAGCCCATTTGTAAGTAAGCTATTAAGACTCAACTGTACACTGTGTTCGTGTTTTCCTCCGGAAAAAATAAGTTCCGTTGGAGAAGCCTTTCAACGCTCTCTGTCTCCGCAAGCAAAGTTGACCCAGACAACAAAGTAAAGCTATTTTTCGCTACCAGCCCGACACGGAACCCACCGTATTAGCCAGAGGTCCCTTTACTACGTTTTGGAGCCGCGGACCTTCAGTAACAGTAATAAATCACAGCAATAGGACATTCATGTAGTTGTAAACAGCATGATAATATATTAAGTCTGTGAAGGTTCTCAGTCATCCAGGTCATCGTAGTCAAAGGAGTTTGCAAAGAAAAGCGTCGTTTCAAGCAACTTAAAGAAGATAATATATTAAGTATTCCAAAGTATTCAGAATACGTTACTCTCATTGAGTAACGTAACGGAATACGTTACAGAATACATTTTGGGGCATGTATTCAGTATCCTGTAGTGGAATACATTTTAAAAGTAACCTTCCCAACACTGCTTATATATCATTTTTAACCTCAGTAGTGAAACTTCTATTAATAAAAATAGTGTACATGTACATACGTGTACATACCTTAATAAAAACAAGCAGGTGAGATGTTGGAACGCTTTTATTTCTAATCTAGTGGACACTCAATACTATAGACAGCTGCTGGAGTTTCTTTAACCTGAATAGTGAGAAGTCCGCGAGCGGGGGGGGGTCGTTGAAAACGATGTGCCGGGAGTCCGCTGTTGACTTTTGGACGAAATGCATTCTGGGATATATAGCTGTCCCAAGTCCACACCGATGCATGCTCGGTAAAACGGGCGGATCGAGAACACATCCGGGACTTTTTCGCGATCTCGGCTTGATGCGTACTTCGAATTGGAACAGTACTTGGTCTCCGACTGATGACGTATCACGAGTACACAGGAACGCAAGTACGCACAAGTACGCATATTGATAAACGCCCAGAGTCTCCCTTCTCTATTTACTGTGGAGAGCAGAGCAGCCCGTTAAGGACGTCCTCGCCGTACCTGGGTCCATCAGGGGCCCGTTCTTCGTACCTCGCTTACTACATCCAAGATCAAATGACACATCCAAGATCAAATCATCGCGCTAACTTTGAGCTCGCTAATCCGGTTCTCCGAACACACCTGTTGTTGACGATTAGTATAGCTGGATGAAGTAATCTGAGGCCGTTTATCAATGCCCAAGTACGCGAGTACGTACTCGCGTGCTCGGTGAGTACGTACCCGCCGAGAACGCACGGGAGTACGTACCTGCCGAGAACGCGAGCACGGACTCGTCGGCCGTTTCTCAATTCTCGGGCACGCTGCGAGCACGGACTCGTGATTTGTACCAGCGCACGTGATGATGTCACAGGTCCGGAGTTTTACTGCCGTCCCCTCTTAATTTAACTGTGAGTAACATGTTATGAAGCTTAACTTTAATCACAGCCAAACCGGTTTACTCAGGAACAAATAAAACACTGAAATAAACCAAACATTAACATTTAGAAGTGATCTAAGTGACTTATATATCATTTTTAACCTCAGTAGTGAAACCTCTATTAATAAAAATAGTGTACATGTACATACGTGTACATACCTTAATAAAAAACAAGCAGGTGAGATGTTAGAACGCTTTTATTTTTATTTTAGTGGACACTCAATACTATAGACAGCTGCTGGGGTTTCTTTAACCTGAGTAGTGAGAAGACCGCAAGCGGGCGGGGAGGGGGGGGGGGGACGATGTGCCGGGAGTCCGCTGTTGAGTTTTGGACGAAATGCATTCTGGGATATATAGCTGTCCCAAGTCTACACCGATGCATGCTCGATAAAATGGGCGGATCGAGAACACATCCGGGACTTTTTCGCGTTCTCGGCGTGATGCGTACTTCGAATTGGAACAGTACTTGGTCTCCGACTGATGACGTATCACGAGTACACGAGAACGCAAGTACGCACAAGTACGCATATTGATAAACGCCCTGAGATCACTGGGTGGCTTAAAAGGGGCTACGCATCGATAGTAGAAACATTGATCGGCAACCCTTTGATTGGTCGGCGAAAATGTCGAAGGAGCGCGCTCAGTATTTCACGGCAGCAGAGCAAGAACTCTTGATTGAGGGATATCAGGAGTTTCAGAGTTTAATTAAAACGCAGGGGAACACTGCAAAGGCTGCAAAAGCAAGGAGAGAGGGCTGGCAGAAAGTTGCTGACAAATTGAACTCAGATTCACTATATATATATATATATATATACACATATATATATATATATATATATATATATATATATATATATATATATATATATATATATATATATATATATATATATATATATATATATATATATATATATATATATATATATATATATATATATATATATATATATATATATATATATATATATATATATATATATATATATATATATATATATATATATATATATATATATATATATATATATATATATATATATATATATATATATATATATATATATATATATATATATATATATATATATATATATATACATATATACATATATATATATATATATATATATATATATATATAAGGAGGAGGAAGGACAGGAAGGATCCTGTCTATCCCGCAATATACGCTGAATTCTGAAAACTCTCCTTATCAATCTTGCACCTTCCTTGCTCGCGTACAAACGGACAGGACATGGCTGCGACAGACTTCCCAAATCCACCTTCGCTTTTATAGCCGTGGTCTCTCATCTTGATTACACGTAGTAATTTACTATTACTACTCTAAAATATGAATTACATCTGAAATAATCAAATACATGTAATAGAATGATTACTAGTACATTTCCCTTTTTTAAGGAAATGACCTGTATGTATCTGTATGAAATCAATAAAAGAATCAAATACTGCATTATCTTTAGTTACATTGATAATATTTATTTATGGAGAAACAGTGGAGAAATATCGCTGTTGCTTTCATATAAATGAAGCGGACATACCTGAGTGGCCGCGATCTAATCCTGTTTACATAAAGTAAGCCTGCTCCCGAGCAGGTTTACGCTCACGGATCTGTTGCTATGACAGCAAGTCCCGGATGAGCTTCGGAGAACCGAACGATCCAAGATCACGCGAAATCGTCAACATTCAAATCCGGCTAACTTACTTAGCGAGGTACGAAGAACGGACCCCAGGTCCTCCAGAGGCGTGAGCAGTTTGGTGAGTTTCACCACTTGCTCGAGGAGCTGCGCCTGGATGACGGCCGATTTCAGCGATATCACCGTCTGTCACTTGCCCAGTTTGAGGACCTGCTGTCCCGTGTCGGTCCCAGAATCGCCCGCCTAGACACCAACTACAGGCGCTCAATCCCACCTGCAGAGCGCCCGTCCATCTGCCTGAGGTTAGTAAAAGTGTTTAATACGGTAGTCCTTTATTGATACCTGTGCTAATATACGCTAAACCATCCGTTTATACACTGCTAACATGGATGTGGTATGCTAACAGTGAATGCCGTCGGTGTTTACTGATAGCTAACTGTGGTATGGAGACGACTGTTTATAATATTTCTAGTGATACTCGACAGTTCTCAAGTCCCGATTTAATTCGATTTATGCTGCTATCAGTGTTAGCAATGATAGCATGGCTGTGGTGTCTATCAAACTGTGGTATGAGGACCACTGTTGGTAATCTTTGTAGTGATACTCCTTTTTTTTTTTTTTTTAATTTAGACCTGGTTTAATTCTGGTATAGTTGAATATTTCTATATAATCCCCGCAGCTGTCAGACTCTATAACAGGGGTCACCAGCCTTTCTTAAAACTGAGAGCTAGATGAAATTGTGAAGTTTGGTTCATCTTTAGTTATATGGTTCTATCTAGATAAGCTATGTCTTATCACAAGTTAATTTTTCAAAAATATTAACAATGATTTAAGCAAGGAAAGGGCTACATGTCAACATACAACTCTTTATTTCTATTAATGTCTTACTTCATTCCTACCTGATTGACATGTCTAGGAATTATGAGTGATTGGCTCACTGTAGTGGTAAAAGTTGCTACTAATCAAATTATGATATGGTAAAGTTAAAACAAAACACAACTGACTGTTTTATATTATGTAATTATCCTTATAATTACATAATTTTTATGTAAGATTTATGTTTTGTAATTTAAATCTGACATCACAAAACTATTTTGGAATTTGAATAATGTATTTTGTAACTGCAGTACACATAATACTAATTTTGAACAATTTTGTCCAGGTTCCTTGCCACCGGGGACTCCTTCAGTACCATCGCGTTCAGTTTCAGAGTCGGTGTGTCCACGGTGTGCCAGATCACCCCCCAGGTAGCGACGGCCATCTGGGACTGTCTAGTGAACGACTTCATGGCTGTGCCTTCACCTGGAGACTGGCGGTCCATCACAGAGGGATTCCAGGAGCGCTGGAACTTCCCTCTCTGCTGTGGAGCTCTGGATGGGAAGCACGTCCAGACAAAGGCACCCCATATATCACATAGGAGACACACACATTGATATACACTAAATATTTATTCCATTTCTTTTTTTGTGATGCCCAAATTTATGCACCAGCTTGATTTTGTTTAAACAATTATTGCACACTTTTTGTAAATCCAGTAAACTTCTTTTCACTTCTCAAATATCACTGTGTGTGTCTCCTGTATGATATATTTAACTGACATTTTTTATTGTAACAACCAACGATTTATACAGGAAAATAATGGCTATTAACAAGGTTGCCCAAACTTTTGCATCCCACTGTATTAGTATATTCTGTCATTAGTATAATATGAAATAAATTCTACATGTGTCAAGTCGTGTGCCAACATTTGCTGTGTTGTAGAACTGAGACATTAGTCATTATAAAAATTTATTTGAAATAATATTAAAATTCTCAAACAGAAAAACATTAAACATAAATATATAAAATATAAGTATTTACAGAGAGACAGGAATAAAAAGGACCCAGCTGCTCTCCAGAGCAGGAACAAGGCTGAGGAGGAAATGCTCCACTGGAGACTGGCGTGGCCTCTTCAGGGACACCAGGATGGCCAGCTCCACCGCCGATGGACCGTCCTGGGACCAGTCCCTCATCTGCCTCGGAGCTGTCCTCCTCTCTGGGCCTGTAAAACAGCACAAAACACAAAGAAATGAGAAGGCTGCTACTAGATTTTAATTTCAACATTGAAAAAAAACAACAACAGGATATAATCAGAGTAGTTGTAGATATTTAGTAAAGGTGATCACAAGGGAATCCCACAGAGTAAAAAGCTATCAGTGCTGCTGTACATCTGATGCTACAATTACATACCTGTGGGTGCAGCAGCAGGAGCTCAGGGACTGGGGAGCAAGGACAAGCAACAGCGGATGCTCTGCTGCAGAATCAGTTGGTTCTATCAAGACAATATTAAATGTTAACAGGTTGAATACAATAATCATAGAGAAAGTATATACAGTGGTCCCTCATTTATTGCAGCAGGGGTTGTCAGAATAACTAGCCCCTCGCCACGTACGTTATACACTTTTTTTCCCCACACACATGAACATTAGTCACAGTTCTCACAAGTTGATTCTCAAAGTGCAAACCTTTGTAGATTGCAAAATGTAAAAGTATTATGCCGTGTTTTGTCTTCATCTGCCTGCCACTTTTGTGCGCCTTTTTCCCTCGCGGTGCAGGTGTCTATTTCCGAATGAGGGTCATAGTTATGGGTGTTTTTGTGCCGTTTTATCTATTGGATGTGATGGTTATCAAAACAAAACATGATAAATTTGACAAGCGCAGGAGACACGACCAGAGATGGGCAGTAACGCGTTACTTGTAACGCGTTACTGTAATCTGATTACTTTTTTCAAGTAACGAGTAATGTAAGGGATTACTATTGCAAAACGGTAATTAGATTACCGTTACTTTCACGTAGGAACGCTGCGTTACTGCGTTACTAAAACCGTGATTTTTTTGCGAGAACGTCTCATGACAGTGGACGTAAGCGAGTGCGACGTTCAGTGACAACAGCTGTCTGCAGATCATAATATATCGAGTGCGGGACAGAGTGTAGCATGCAGCGTTTAAAGCGTGGAAGTACTGACCTTATTTTGAGTTTGATTCCATAAAAAGTGACAAAACATTAGTGTCCGTTGTGCGTGGAAGAAAACTTCTTTTACAGCGAAAAAACCCTAAACTTCCAAGCAAGCACCGAGTGTACTACGACGTAATGTGAAATTCACAGAGAAACTCATGGATTCTTCCACTGACCGCTGCGGCACACCTGCACCAGGGTAAACCTCCTCCGCCTACCCCAGTCCTGCTTTACAGGTGAAAATAGAGCAACAGGACCGCTAGTCTTTGATTTTATTTATTTTCTGCTGTGTTTTACTTGCATCTATTTGAAAGAGTGAGTGTAAACAAAAAAATATTTTATTTTATGTGCTGGAATGTGCAGAAAATAGGTTTAAATGTTAAACAAATTTCTTCCAGTCAGAGAATGTTGCATATAATTTAATTTTGCTTGATGCATAAAGTTAAAAGATTAAAACTAATAAAACAAGTTTTAAAAGAGACTTTTCCATTTGATTACATTTTGTATGATGAATTATGCAGAAAAAGTAGAATTGGGCTGAAAGATCTATCGCTTTATCACCTATTCAGGTTGTAAATCGTGTTTTTAAAAAGTAACTAAGTAACTAAGTAACTAAGTAATCGATTACTTTTGAAAATAAGTAATCAGTAAAGTAACGGGATTACTTTTTGGGGGAAGTAATCAGTAATTAGTAACTGATTACTTTTTTCAAGTAACTTGACCAACACTGGACACGACACGGAGGAGATTTGTCAATCAGGCTGCAGAATGCAATGCTGTACACTGTGCAAAAAAAAAAAAAAAAAAAAAAGAAAAGAAAGAAATCAGCGAAAAAGCGAGGCAGTGACGGATGAGCGGGACCACTGTGTGCTGTTTATTAATAAACAAAATATATTCCTATATGACAACATGCATAAAGGCAGAACGGTATTTGTACATCAGTGGGAAAATAGCGGTGGCTTGCTAGCTTTTGTGCGGCTTCCCCGGGTCAGTGAAACATGTAAAAAGAGAAATGAATGAACTTACCAGGTTGCCCGATCTCTTCACATTTCTTCCTCCAAGCTCGGTCCTTTATATTCCTGTCTCGGTACACAAAGCACCTGGTGTCGTACAGCTCCGGGTTGTTTGCTACGGCGTTGATTAGCCTTCCCTCCATTGAAGAATGAAGGGCTTTGGCTGGATCTGCCCCTTTGACCTGGTTACAGCCACGTCACCAGGCTCCTGATTGGTTGTCGCGGCGCGATTTGACGCTGGAGTTCAGATTTTTCCAACTCGAGCGGTAGAGGCGAAACAAGCGTATGCACAAAATGCAACACAAAAACTCACGCGCGTGGTTTTTTTCGCGAGTCAAACGCGCCAGACGCGGTACACTGACGCGCGTTTCACGGGTTTTGGCGTTTTCGCGACGCAAATATGCTTCCGAATTTTCGCCGGACGCGCAATCGCGTGTCATCGCGCTCTTTCCATTGACTTTACATGTAAACCTGACGCTCTGGCCGCCTCTATCGCGTTCGGTGTGAACACACGAGTTGATAACCAGCTTCATATTACTGCTGATGCTGATCAACAATGTTAGGGCAAGTGAATCCAGATAACAGAAAGATGTCCCAAATAGATTGAACTGGCTTTGTAGTAAAAATGGACTGGTTCTTATAGAGCATTACCTGACATGTTTTTTTTTTTTTTAATTAAACGTATTTAAAATAAGGTAATTTCAAAAGGAAGGGTTAGCTTTGACTTCTGCTAGTTTGAGCCATGAAGACAACTTCTTACACTCTGACAACACTGAAAAGGAATCACTGCACATATCCTGGATCCACCTACACATTCACTGGTGTCACTCTGAATGCTGACTCAGGAGATGAAATACTGCAAATTCCCGAAGAAAGTCCTTTCTTTTAGTGATTGTTTTGTGTTTAGGGACCTAATTATTATCAGTATTACACTTGCAGTGTTAATGCTGGTTTGTGACTCAAGGTAACAGAATACCAAAATAGCAGTAGAGCATTTTCACTGAAATATTTATTGAGCAGCTATGACAGATCATCCCTTTAGACTGCAGTGCTGCATCATCCAGAGACATTACATAACAGCAGAGTTCAAAGAAGCTGCTTCCCACGCTTTGGTCCGCTCTTTCCCCGCCGACATTTAACCCATTAAATTGTTTTTAATCACCATTTTAGTGTAAGAAAATACCAACCAATGCTTATAGGTGCCACTTCTATTTTCTTTGAGTATTTAAAATAAAAATATGAAATTAAACTTGACCTTTTGTTTAAAAAACAAAACAAATTTGAATACAGCTGCTATACATCCTTTATAAATATACTACTAATAAGTATATCAATACATGTATTTATGCAGATAATAGTTTCACATGTTAATCGATTTTTAGAAACACAATAACCCTAGAATTATTATGTGTTACAAAAGGTTGACAAGGTGAGACTTGGTTAACCAACTTTGTATTGGTCGGGTTGATTGCAAGAAAATCTCACAATCTAGCCGACTGCGTTTGTGACAGCGCGTGATAGACATTATGGCTGGAGCCTGAGTCCTGAGAAGCTGGCATCATCTGAGAGGAAAAAGGAAAACCAGCTGCCAGGCAAACTTTCATTTCTTTCATTTATTGAGATCAAACATTAAGTAGCCACTAAGCATGGCTGCTCATTCTAACATTACTCCATTTGTACACATGCTTATTTTATTAGCATTTAACAATTGCATACTAAGCCTGATATTCTGTCTTTGTAACACATAAAGCATGTTTTTCAGCATGCAAACACAAACCAGTGGCAGTGCTAGTGCCAGCAGCCGTTCTTCCTCCAGGGATGGTCTGCATGCCCATATTGAATAAAGTCATGCATTTTTCTGCTAGAATGTTCTAGTTTGTTGCAACTGTATTTTCATTTTTTAGGGAAAAAAAAAAGATGAAACTGCTGGTTTTCCCACATGTCATCTGTCCCGCGACAAATAGCACATCATACTAGCAGTTCCTGGATGTGTTGCATCTTAGAACAGCTTAAACAGCCAATATTTCTGGTGCTGACTAGCAAAAGTAGCTACATTTATTCATCTAGTTAACTAATACATACACACACACACACACACATATACACATATGTTAACACATATACACTGTTCAGTAAGAAGGGTTCATTAGGAGTCAAAACAGCCCAATTTATAGAGTATCATCATTTACAATTTTTTTTTTTTTTTTTACAACCAAGGGAGACCTGGCCAATATGGGGAAAAAAGAATCTCACAATATATTATTTTTTTTAAATCTGTAAATAAAATAAATCAAATTAATATTTCTTTCAAGGTCCTCTTTAATTAGTAAGTGACGATATAGATTAATTTTTAATTTTATGGCAGAAGTTAAACACAATGAATGGACTTTAGAACATGACACAACTTTAAGTTGGGAAATAACTCCATACATAAAAAGACAGAAAAAAAACATTGTGAGTGGATTCTCTATAAATCCTTTCAAACAAGTGAGAAATGAAACAACACTGATATATTCACTCAGCTGTTTTCTGCTTCTTCTCCAAGACAAAAAAAATTAGTACGTGCCTTTTCAAGAAAGACACAAGAAGTGAGGTGCTGTTTTAGTGATGTGGGCAGTGAGGCTCATACATGGATCGGACGTGTGACTTGATCATTAGTGAAATATGACAGCTGTTCATCTGTCTCTGTATAGCTGGGAAAGGCCTGTCTGAGATGTTTACGGCAGAGAGCTGGTAATGAGAGTCACTTCAGTCAGACACTTAAACTTTCAATTGTGCTCACTAACATCATGTCTTTTACAGTAAAGTAGGCTGTCGTGATATCATTGTCTCTCCATGTTTTTTGTTGTAAGGCATGGTATGTGAGAAAGTCTCTAAGAGTATGTGCAATGCACATTTTGTGTGTGCATTGCCCTGTGCTGGTAAACGGTCAGCTCTGCCCTGTGGAGGGATGGCACTGCTTTAGATGTAAAAACAGTTCATGGTGTCACCTGCTTTCAATACAGTTTGCAGTTAATGCTACTCTGCTTCGTTGTTTGACTTAAAATCTCTCGACAGTATCGAATTCCTCTGACTCTTCTCATTCTTTTCAAGAACGTTCTCCTATTTTGTCTGCTCGGGCAATAGTGTTACTGTTTGGTAACACTATTGCTTGAGTTTACTTTAACACTTTCTGTCGTCATTTTGTCTTTTATCTCGCTCACTCTCCTAACACTGGAGTGTGTGGCTGCAGTAGCCCAAACATTCGCACATGTGCTTCTCATAATCTACCTAAACTGGCATGGCTCTGACTCTGTTCCAACCCCACAATTTGTTCAGCGTGGTACTCTTCTTGTCTGTCCATGAAAAGGTTATTTCACAATAATTCTTTTAATCGTTTTATCACCCAACCCTACCTGAACGCACGCCCTTCACGGTGCAAAGGTCTCACCTTTGAATTCAGGTAATTGTGGCTGTCTCACACCAAACACAGAAAAACAATCTGGATACTGATCTGAACCGAGTGTTTGTTTTATCTCCCTATACAGAGGTCAGCGCACAGCGGTGTGGAGAGTGTGTTCAGTCTGTTCTCGTAGTAAGGTAGCTATCAAAACAATTAGAGCACACACTCCGCTGTGCTGTGCTCAAACGGATTATTAAAATCCATGTCCATACTTTTATTGTTGTAGGGTCTTTACATTGCAAAGTAAAGCGCCTTGAGGTGACTGTGGTTGTGATTTGGCGCTGTCCAAATAAAACTGAATTTAACATCTGGTCCACATAACTTAGCCAATGGAACAACCCCTCTTTTTTTGTGGATGGAGGGAAAAAGGATTATAAAATGATAATAAAAACGATGCAGACTCAACACAGCCCTGTATGCTAACCAGCACCATTACTGTCCATGATTGTTAATCAGTTATTAATCTCTTTGCTCATGTCTTTCAAACTCACCAGTTTTCATACACAAAGACGTGGCACACTAGTCAAACAAAGAAATAGCCTCAGACTATTTTTTATGTGGTCATTGATGTTGGTGCATGACTTGCACCTGTTTAAATCCTCTGCAAACATCAATAAAACCTTGAGGAAGCCATTTATTAGGTAATGTTTAAAAATGTTTCAGAGAACAACAAATGCCGCTGACTAAGCTTATCTCTCATGTCATAGGACCAGAGGATAAAACTGACAGTGAGGATTGGTTTATAAATCAACATCAAATCACACGTGTTTGCCACAAACTCTTTACTTTTTAAGCTGCTCACTGATATTAAAATGTGTTACAACTATTTTGTCAGATTTTTATTTTCATTTCATCATTTCTAGAAGACTTGAGAATTTTATGTTCATCAATGTAACATCACCACATAATACTGGAGGCCCACATCATACCTGACATCATCAAGGCATAAAGCTGTGTTCCTTCAGCCGCAAAACACTGCACGACCAAAACCGGGCTTGCCAGCTGGTGCAGTGTTTTTAAGTGTGAAAGCCTCACCTTTGACCCTCTTGTCATTGTGGCCAAACAGCCCAGTCTTTGTCCTGTTTATTTAAACTTCTGATCATGACTTTAAGTTAACACTAGCCATGGTTGCCATGACCATGGCCAAATGGTTGGTAACATCCATATTAAAAATATCAAGAAGCCATTATATTTTGTACTTGTGTTGTACGCCATGTTGAAGACTTTTGTTTCTATAGCTGACGTCCTGTACATTTGCTTGGCTAAGCAAATTTGCTACATCATTTTTTGATGCTGAACCCCAGGAGAAATGAGCGAACACGATTCACATGGTGACTCAGCCAGAGCTGCAAGTGTGGCAGATGACGAGCATGGAAAGGAAACATTTCAAACAAACAAAATAAAAGTGCAGAATGTATGTGCATGTGTTTGGCTCCTTTGTTCCCACAAGATCAAAATGAAATGTAAAGGTCTTGCTACAAAACATCTGGGATCCTAGGCGGAAAATTGTAATAAAAGCCGTGGAGACCCCACAAGTGTCCTCGGCCATTCCCGGTGAACAGAAACTGTTAAGCAGATATGGTGGAGGACTATTTACAGCAGAACATAGCAGAAGATGTGACACACAATAACATCAGCGCAGATACTGTAAGATACTATATGCTAGGGTTGGGCGATTGGACGAATATATCGACTATCGACGATAGGCTGAGCCCATCGGCGATCGTTTTTACAGGGGCGATTTGTTTATCTATTTGCCCATGAGTAAGTTTGCTAATAATGACATGTGCATGCTCATGCAAGTTAGCCGTGTTTGAGTACTATACGTCTGCACAAGCGGCACACCGCTTTGGTTACATCCTTAGGTTTACCTCTTTCATCTGGTTTAAAGTCAAAGTAATCCCAAATTGGTGATGTTATGTTTTTTTAGTGCTGTCAGCATTAATGCTCTGTCAACATGACAAACGCGATTAACAATTAACCCATCTGGAGCGCAGACTGAGTCAAAATCCCTGAAATGTCTCTGTCAACGCATTTTGGGCAGTTTGTCCAAAGTTTGTTCATTCTGCACTCCAGATGGTTTGAGCACGTTAAAAATTTTAATTGCGTTAATCGTGATGACCGCATTAACACCGCATTAACGCTAACAGCCCTAATTTGGGGGGGAAAATTAGTTCGTCAATGTTTGGACTTCTGTGTTGTATACAGTCAAATCACTCCGTGCATGATTACATTGCTCCGCCCATCAAAAAGTCTGCACATGCGAGAATATAACGCCCATCGTCGATTATTGGACTGACGATTGTCGGCTGGAAATTTTGTCTTCTCTGAGCTACTAGCTCCAAATTAAGAGTGGTCCTCGATGTGTCGTCTCATGAAGACAGCCGTCCATTGCTGAATGGTTGCTTACTTACAGAGCCAAACGTGAATCCAGATCTGCTTGTTGTTCTAATTAGATTTAGAAACATAAAGTCACCTTTCTAGCAGGTTCTTGTGGTTCTTAGGTACATCGACTGGAAAAGGAATAAACACCTGCGCATTCTGAGGATGACGAGCCTGGTGTTTGGGGTTACACCAAGCTCATTTCTGCTTATGGCTACGATTCAAAGACACCTAAAACAATATGAAACAAACCAACCACAAGTTGTGAATACAATAAGGGAGTCACTCTGTGTGGATGAATTCATTTCAAGTAAATGCTCAGTTGAAGAGGCTCATCATATAACAACAACTGCCAAACAAAACTGGCTGCTGCAGGTATGGAGCTCTGCAAATGGATGAGGAGAGCTCTGCAAACTATATGTTGGCACCTGAGACAAATGGAAAACCATTTAAAGTACTTGGATCAGTGTGGAGGCCAGAGACTGATGATTTTACCTTTAACGACATTATAATCTTTGGTAAGCAGGACTCTATTAGTCTCATAAGAAACAATTTGGGCCCATTATCAGCTAATGTACATCCCCATGTAAAAAAATCTTGGTTTCATTTTTGATTCCTCTCTCAAGCTGGAAAAGCAAATAAATTCAGTTGTTCGTGGCAGTTTTTTCCAACTCAGGAGCATTTCTAAACTCAAAAATATCCTGTCATTTAAAGACCTGGAAACTGTTATCCATGCTTTCATATCGTCACGTATTGACTATTGTAACTCTCTCTACTTAGGTATTTGTCACTCAAGCCTGACCGCCTGCAACTTGTCCAAAATGCAGCCGCAAGGCTCTTGACGGGTACTAGAAAGAGAGAGAATATTACCCCGGTACTCGCATCTCTACATTGGCTACCAGTTAAACATAGTAAAACCTTAAAATCGAATCTATTTGTTTTTTAAAGCTCTCCATGGTTTGGATCCAGGTTACATTTCAGATCTTCTTAGCCTGCACCTACCCATTCGATCTCTGCGCTCCTCCAGTCAGATGGTTCTATCAGTTCCACGCTCCCAGCTCAAATCTAGAGGTGACAGGGCTTTCTCCATTGCTGCCCCGAGACTCTGGAATAGTCTTCCCCCCTTCATAAAATCCTCTTCATCCTTGGAAGTTTTTAAATCGAATCTCAAGACCTACCTATTTTCCAAGGCTTTCGGATCTCCTTGATATCCTTTTTATTCTGTCTATTTGGTCTCTTATCTTATTGAATGTTGTGTGTTTGTGCGTGAATATGTACAATTTTGTATATGTATGTGCATATTTGCATGTACATTATATGTTATATACTCTTACTTGTCTTACAATTCTTTTTTAAATGTTTTCTTTCTACTTTAATTCTTTCATTATATTATCCCTCTGTTCAGCACTTTGGCCGACACTTGATGTCTTTTAAATGTGCTATATAAATAAAGATGACTTGACTTGACTTAACCTTTAGGCACTAGTCAGGTTTCTAACAGAGAGGACAGAAACTAAAGGAAGTGTTCTGCATTCCTCAGCACGCATTTATGATCCCTTTACCATTAGCATCATGTGCATGTTTCAAGAAATGGGAGTGGGAGAGGGGGCTCTCCTGGGATAAAGAATTGCCACCAGATCTGGCCCGAGAATGGAAACAGTGGTTTTCAGAACTCACTCAGTTACATCAGCTCACCAACCCAAGGTGGTACCAAACCAGTATGCAGCAAAATAACAATTATGAATTAGAACTACATGTGTTCACAAAGGTGGAAATTTGTCACAAACAGAGTGACCGAGATGCAGACGCTTACCAATTATCTTTATGGTCACAGATCCTGGGGAAGGTTAATCCAGCTGACCTTCCCACAAAAGGGCAAACAGCAAAGGCCCTGATACACAACCAGCTATGGTGAAATGGTCCCAGTGTCTTTGCATCAGAAGATCAGACACAGGAGCCTGAATGAACATTTCAGATGAAGTGAAAGTAGAACACCATACAGTTTGCTGCCAATGATATCGACGTCAGTGAACTAGTACTGAAAATTATAGCAAACTGAAAAGAGTCCTCAGAGTGACAGCATGGATAAGAAGAAATCAGACAGAAACTCTGGGTAAGACCCAGGTGGATGTTAGATTACAAATAAAACTGTTTTTTAAATTTTCCAACTAGGGTGGACGAGGCTGAGCATCAGGCTTTCAAATTAATTTAAACTCTGTCTGGATCTTTGATTGATTAATAAGCTGATGTGGAAATGGGCTGGCCTATGCTTCAAGGATTCTGATAGTTAGTATGACTTGGGGGGTTTGATTTGTTTAAGCTACCATAATCATCCTGCTGTAACCCAGTTTCTCTAAGGCAGGGTTAATCGATTTGTTGATCAGTTATTGATTTGTGTA
Source organism: Oreochromis aureus (assembly GCF_013358895.1). Lineage (NCBI taxonomy): Eukaryota > Metazoa > Chordata > Actinopteri > Cichliformes > Cichlidae > Oreochromis > Oreochromis aureus. Next base: position 28,445,813 of record NC_052960.1, read on the forward strand.
CTAGCAGGGACTTAATGTTTAATAATCCACATTTCAATGTTTTAATCTTTTGTGCAGATATGGATACTATATTGTTCTTTCTTTGTGATTTCATGTTCAAGTGATTTTTTGACAACTTTTAGTTTGGGTTTTTTTGGGAGCTGACACAGTCTCTATGGGGATGGGGTTTTGGGGCAATAACAGGAGGAGAGAAGTTGCAGAGAAGTGTGCAACTCTGCTTCAACACAACAGCTTGTGATTCAACAACCACTGGGCCATCATATAAAATCAGAGGGTGATTCTGAACTGATATAAGAGCTGGACACAGTATAAACTGGCTCATCTACATTCCAGCAAATGATACAAACCAGCCACTACTTCAACAAAGTTCAAACACTAGTTTTGATCAAGAACTAAGGCAATGGTTTCAAAATGAAGGATGCTTAAATGAGTGAAGCGTCAAGAGAAAGGACCTCAGGTTGAATATGGGAGAACTGAAAAGCAATCCCTGTTTAGTGGTTGGGTGGATGTTTTTCTGTTGCACCTACACCTCTTCGGTGAACACCCCCAGGGGCGGCAGGTCAACCTGAGAGCATCATCTCTTAGTAACAATGAGGCACATGGTTCATCACCATTTCTTTGGAGGCAGCTCTATGTCAGTGCATGTGTCCGTGCCAGGCCATTTGTCAGGCTCCAGGGAATCATGTGCATGTCATAAAACCAGCTTTTAGAGGCCAATCACAGACTGCAGACGAAAACTGAGCAAAACCAGGCTTACATTACCCAGCACTTTATCTCACAATATAAACTTTTACATTTATTTTTAGACAAGGAAGTGGGAATAAATGTTGAAAAGGAGCTTCTACCAGACTTTCAGTGGTCATTCATTGTGTAATTACTATGTTAAATACAGCCATTAACAGGAGTAAGTTAAAGTAACACTGAGCAGGATGAATTTTTGTTATAATTCACAGCTGGACAAAAGGAGATTCCACTGAAAAAGTTTGTCTGTTTGGACAAATTAATCCTGATGCTTTGCAGTCTACAGTAAATGTAAAGGGATGTCACAATTTGCTCTCTTTTAGAGTGAAGAATAATTTTGTTTAGGGTTAAAGTCTGCTACAGTTACAGTTCAAAACTGTTCACTAGTATTTACTAGGGATGCAACAGATTTGGTTTGATCATTTTAAGCTGGGCATACACTGTGCGATTTTTCCAGTCGCGTTATTCAGCTTCAGCTCAAACTGCACGATTGACTCGCAGGGGTTAGAAGTTCGTCGGTCACGATGCAGGGTCTCACACTATACGGCCCGATGCTCTGATGCGACCTGAGTGCTCACACTGTGCGTCCATAAAAATGAAGGTTATAACAGAAAATCTGTCGCTCGCTCTCCCTCTCTGTCTTTCACTCACACAGACTCACGCCACCACCATCAACTTTGCTAAATTGCTAATGAAAAACATTGATCAGGCAGCTGTGATTGAGCAGCAGTGTAGATCCAACTATTTTCACGGTTGTGGTCGTGATAATTTTGTGATGCCACATCGAAAAGACTCAGATGAGCTTTCCAAAGTTCTACAAGTGCCTCCATCGCTTGTGTCCAGATCACACGCTGCACTGCTGTGCTACTCCGTCTTTTTCACCGGAATTTATGTGTTTGCGCGTGCGCAGTGTGAGCGGCTGCGGTGACACCCTCAAGCGATTGATGATCGGGAGCTGGTCGTGAGGTGTTAAACGCTTCTCGTTAACCCACGTATACTACACGATGAAGGCCAAACTCGGGCCGATCAACAAAACGGTCGCACGACTGAAAAATCGGCTCAAAATGGGCCAAAAATCGCACAGTGTAAGCCCAGCATTACTTTGAGTAGTCCAAGTCTTCTTCTGAAAGTTCCTAAAATTGTTATGGAAAAGTTCATCATTGTAAAAATGGTCAAAAAAAAAAAAAAAAGTTATCGCATTCACAAGATTTTCAGAACACTTGACCTCTGACTTTGATCTTAAAGTCGAGGTCACTGAGACTTGAGCTCATCTGAGATTTTTAGTAGATACACCTTTGGTACCAATTTGAATTAATATCTCAAGGAGGAGAGAAATTGCTTCAGTCTGCCCAACCGTCATGACAATACAATTAGGAGGATCATAGGAAGATTGAAATGATGATCATCCTGGCCTCATCCAGTCAGGATGCAAAATGAAACAGCCATCAATCTGTTGCAGTATATGTTGGTTTATTTCATTATTATCAGTGACATCTTAACTTAAGGGGACACCCACATGGACTTCTAACTCTCAGCTCCTGCCCCATGTGGGAGTGAAAAGAGTGAGCTGGAAGTGAATGCAGTCCTTATATAATGTGTGCCAGGTGAGTTCCACTAAGGAACAAACTCCAGAGCCAATCAGTGGTGAGAAGAGTAAAAGAGGAAACAAGGTAAGTGTGGTGAGGCGAGGGAGCGTGAGGAAAAGGGCAAATGAAACAACAATCTTTACAACAAACACCCAATCAGCACTACAGTGCAGTAGCTCTGAGAAATCTGATAAAAGTCCCAATCTGATCTGTCTGTTCTTATTGCAGCCACTGTCAAGCCATGCACAGCTCTTGGTAATGTGTAAAGATATCATACAGTGATATTTTCCTATCCTCTGATTTGAAGAAGCCTTCTTAACATGAATGAGATACAACCACTGTGGAGTTCTCATGAAAGCAGGAAAGATTTTTTTCTTCAGAGTTATGCAACCTCACAGATTTGCATCCTGTTTTGCCTTTTAGAGCTGCGTACCTGTAATGAAAAGAACCCTGCATCTTTTCACTTTTGCTTTACCAAGCCAGTGCTCCTTAGTAATCATTAAAAGGTTCTGTTCATGAATCTGTCAGAGTGTGCATTAAAATCAATCTAGACAAAAAAATAAAAGCCTGTGTATCTTTGATGGGATGAAAGATTTTAATGAAAAAGATTCCAGCACCATTCTACTAAAGTCTCCCTCTGATGTCCTTTTACTTCATTAATCAGATGACGCCACAGAGTTTTCATTCCCGCCTCCAAAAAAACATGTTAATTATACAGTATGTCAGCCCACACTTGAGTCCACTATATCCAAGTGTCTCTCTCACTCTTCTGTTTTAGTTTGTCAGACTACAACAGTCTGAAGAAGGGTTCCCATCTCTGTTAAAACACAACAAAGAGGATTATTCTAACTTACTCTATAAGCTTCAGGCTGAGTGTTTGTGCAGTGAAAGCTTTTTTACTAAATCAAGTTGAAATCTAAAGTCTATAAATGCCTTGTCCCCAGGAAATGCAAAAAAGAATAAACTGAAAAGATGGGACCTTTGTTCACCTCCAGAATCCTCATAGCAGTGAGTGTATGGAGACTCGAGCTGGTCTTATGGTCGAGCAGGGAGAGCATGTTCCCTGTCCGTCTGCCTGCAGTGAGCTCTGTTCTCAGCTAGAGGCAGTGCACAAAGTATGTGCTACAACCGGTGTGTGGGCCGCTCTGCTTGTGTTGTTGTTGGTCCATGAGCTGGCCGGAAGAGAGCCAGGTTCTAACATACAAAGAGCTGAAGTGTTAAAAACAATAAAAAGCCAGTGAAGCGGCTGTCTGTGCTTTTTTTGCTCTATTATTTTTTCTGAAGTTTTAGAATAAACTTCAGAAAAACTGTAAATAGTAATGCACAGATCACAGGCCTGTACTATGAATCAACATTGGTGGTTATCATGGTAACTTCATGTTTAACTCTGTAATCTCAGTGTTATGAACAGGGGCACTTTCTGACTGTGGTACATTATAATATATTTTATTGCACATTTAATCTGTTTATGCTTGTGTATAATGATCGACATGTATACAAAAAAAAAAAAAAAAAAAAAAAAAAAAAAAAAATCACATCCTACTGAACAGTCTGGAAAACAATGAGGATCCCATGGACCTCAGTACACAGACAGAATGAGGGTCTATAACAGGGGTGGAGGGACTCAGGCATCGAGGGCCGGTGTCCTGCAGGTTTTAGATGTGTTCTTAATCCAACACAGCTGATTTAAATGGCTAAATGACCTCCTCAACATGTCTTGAAGTTCTCCAGAGGCCTGGTAATGAACTAGTCATTTGATTCAGGTGTGTTGACTCAGGGTGAAAACTAAAACCTGCAGGACACTGGCACTCGAGGCCTGGAGTCCCCCACCTATATAAAGTCTATAATGTCTTGGGACACATTAAAATGGTAAGCATCAATAAGAAATATAATGATGCATTTAAAAAACTAAATATTGTTCAATACTCATTTTTTCCCCATTATTTAATTTAAAAAATGAATTCCCATACGTTTTATATTCATTACACATAAATAGAAAGTCCTGTACATTTAATAGAAATCACACTCATAGCAAATGAATTTTTCACAAGGATTCTGCACATCATAATCAAGTTTAGAATCATCTCACGTTTATGGTATAAAGTAGCAGAATGTAATTCTTTAGTAGTCTGTTACTTGAATGGAAACCAGCAATGTTAACTGTACTCAGAAAGAAACCTACATCCCAGTGAGGTAGGACAGAAAGCTGTGTGGGATGTGTGGTGTGGGAACGCTCAATATTGTTATGCACAGAGAGCTACTCTCTCTCGTTCTCCCTCTCATTTTGTATTATGTAACAGCCTCCAGGCCATTGTTTTAAAGTGATAGCTGCTCCTCGAGCTTTCGTGCAGAGAAAAGGGACAAAAACAAGAAACTGGTTCATTTAAGAAGGTGGAATTGACATGTCCATGTTCACGGGGAAAGCTTTGTTTAAAACCACAAAGGAATGAATGGCTGAGAATGTGCAGGCTTCTCATTAGAGCACGCGCTCCCGTAGAGACAGCAGAGCTTGGGTTTATGAGGGTCCGCAGGGTTTATGAGCCGGACACATAACCACACTCCCTCTGTTGCTTTGAGTCCAGATTGTACCAAACTGTGATGCACATGATTAAATCATTTTGAATCCTCCCACAGTGTTCCAGGGAGATTCATACCTGTGCCTTCATTTTCTTTTTCTTTCATGATTTCTTTGTGGATTTGCTAGTATGCTGTGCAATAATATCCTGTGTCTGTCGTCTTTCCTTACAAAAACCTGAGTATACCTGAGTAAATACCTCAGGCAGCAGAAACCAGAGAAAGAAGAGGAGAAAGAGGAGGAACAGGACCTTGAACGGTATGTACTACTGGCAGATAGAGGAAGTGGCTGACATGCAGAAATCCTACCAGTGGCTGAACAAACCTGAACTGAAAGACAGAGGCACTGATCATGGCAGCACAGGAACCAGCTCCAAGTACAAGATCCATAGAGGCTGGGGTCTACACCAGGTAAGACCCCAGGTGCAGGCTGTGTAAAGATGCTCCTGAGACAATCCAGCACATAACAGCAGGGTGCAAGATGCTAGCAGGCAGGGCATACATGGAACGCCATAACCAAGTGGCCGGCATAGTGTACAGGAACATCCATAACGATTATGGCCAGGAAGCCTTGAGGTCAAAATGGGAGACGCCGCCGGTGGTCGAGAATGACCGAGCATAGATGTGTGTGTCGAAATAACAAAACACGCCTTTCTGATCATGTGGCATGACCTGGATTCATTTAACCCTTGTATGGTGTTCGTATTTTTGTTACTCAGCCAGTGTTCATGGGTCTGGTGGACCCGCTAGAGTTTTGGCTTTCCAATTAACACTATCAAACAATTTTATGTTAAATTACTCAACAGATGTTTACTTTATCCCAATTGCGAGCCATGTGAACAGCAAACATGGTTAATTTTTTCCTTTTACCTTTGTTCAATCACATTTATGAATTAATGTGCTTCTCGTTTTTTGTCACTAAAATGTTATAAGAAAAATAAAATCAGTTCTAATCAAGTGTACATATCTTTATACCATATTTTGCAGGTTTTGATGGTATATACTGCCTAAAGGGGCAACGGCCTCTAAATGGCATGGATCTCACAGACCCGAACACCATACAAGGGTTAACATGTTTGGCTCTTATTACGAGATTTTCAGTGACTGCAGTGGAATTAAACATCTAAAGATATTTTCACTGTTCAACAGTGGTGTTAAATTACTTAAAATTCACAGCAGGTTTTGCTTTTTCAAATGTGCTCTGCTTCTGTGCTTACACCCACGGGAGTGAAAAATAGAATGTAATGCACCTACACGGGAAGAAGAGCTGTCTGTAAGAATCAATCCACAACATGTTAGCTCACACATTCATGCCTCCCTGCTTATAATAAAAACCACAAGATCGCTTTCTTTGAGGACTATTTAGGGAAATTCTGAAAGCTGTTATGTTACTTTTTTGCTTTATGTATGACAAGAAAAACAATCTTAAGACAACTCACATTTTAACACTGGCTTTTAAGCTCACTCCAATTAAAGAAGTGTTATAAGTTATTAGACAAGAACACATAAATGTTTGCTTGAAAAGCTGGCTCTAATACATACTGAGGAAGTCAGGACACCTCAACCTGAGCTGCAGGTTCATATCTGACTGCCTCCCCACATTTCTGCAGGAGCATTATAGGCCAATACAAAACTCATTTGGATAGCAACAGCAGTATTTCACCCAGTGATGACATACAGGTGTCCACACTAGTGCACTCTGATTTAGTGGAAGTCATTTTTCTCTGGAAGTGAACCTGGTCTAATCAACAACTGGGATTAGTTGGTTTTAGAAAATGAACACACACAAAGAGGGAGAGAGAGAGAGAGAGAGAGCCGTTACTGTGTGACCACTTCAATGATTCTATGTTGGATCCAAATAACATACAAATAATTCAAATAAGTAAGCCAACAATAAAATAACTAATTACTGCAGCTCGGTGATCATTCCCTTTTACACACGACTCTAAGCTCATATTAGAGCCTCCAAATAAACTTTAGTGTACTAGTCTTGAAAAGAGTCTACCTATCAGGGACCTCATTCGTCGAGTACACTGAAAGTGCACTTCAGTAAATAAAAGCCTCCACACAGCAGATCACCGGGTCACCGAGTCTGTGAGGCTCCTGGGCGCACAGTGTGGAACAAAGCAATTGTGAGTTCCGTCTGGAAAGTTTGGAAACTACGTGCTGCAAGTGAAAGCAGCCAAATAGAATAAAAGAAAAGTTCCCCACATCAGAATAAAGTGATCTTCCACGCAAGTGAGTTGCTGGGCTCTCAGTGTGCTAGTGTATGCGTGGCCAGGCCGTCCGCACTGTTCTGTGGACTCAAACTACAGTAACATGTCTACAGACAGCTGAGATGTTCCTACCTTGCAGGTTCTGCACTCGGATGTCGCTGATCTGTCCGATAAATTCTTCCCTCTCGAACCAGTCTTCCCAGCCGTGTCCGGCCATCTGGGATCGCGGTGAGTTCAGAATTCCCAGACAGGAATGCTGGGAAAGCTCCCCGGCTAAGAACGAGAAGCTGCTGCTGCACCGGGCTGCCTATTGTCCGGCCGTCCGAGCGGGATCCACCACGACGATGTGTCAATCAGTGGAGGCACATAGCGGCTGCTCACTGCCGCAGGCTTCCGTCAGAGAAGCGGTGCAGCGACTCACGTCCACAAGCATGTGGGAGGCGAGCGGGCAGCAGAGGAGGAAGAAGCTGCAGCACCTGGTTGGTATTTTCGAGGTGGGATGGAGCTGCGCCAGAGCCCGCCCACCCGCTCTCGTTTGCTCTCCCTCTCTTTCGCTCTCGCTTTGCACAAATACACAGGTTCTTCCAAGTGGTGGAAAATAACTGATGGCAGTAACTGATTTCCTTTTCCCCCTTCTTTTCCCTTTTTGTTGGGGCGGGGGGTACAAATATACAAACACTGGTCATGACTTTTACAGCTCACAGGAGTTCATTTTTGCATAATTTTGTTTTAAATTGGGAAAAACATCAAAATTAAGTATTTTACTCAGTTAAAAGTTATAGAGTAGTCCTGCTTAAATATCTTAAGTAAACATGCACATTATGCAGAATGCTACTTTTCAGAATTACAAACATTATTTGATCATTGCAGCTGCTGATGAATTGAATTACTTATAAATTACTGACTAGCTTGTGTGACACTGAGGTCTCTGGGTGCTTCATGATTTGGGGAGACTGGAAAGAGTCAGACACTACATACACTATTGAATGTATTGATCTTTATGGTTATGGTTATTTTAGTTTTACTATGTTAAACTTTTTTTTTTTTAATATCATGTGTGGCCTCCTAATCTGTCCTTCCATTGAGCCAGGCTGTGACATTTGATCTATATTAATGCAATTTATATGTAAAACAATAAGTATTTGTTTCTTTGATTCAGTTATTCCGTGATACCACTGATTGTCTCGCCCCTGCAGCAGTCTTTTATTGTTCAAGCTCAGGTCCTTTACCAGAGGCTTGAGCTTGAGGTTCCTGCACAGTATCATAGCTGTTCCTAGGACTGCACTCTTATGGACAGAGATCTTGGATGTTGCTCCTAGGATCTGCTGGAGCCACTCGCCTAGCTTTGGGGTCACTGCTCCGATTTTCACTGGGACCACTGTTACCTTCACCCTCCACATCTTTTCAAGCTCTTCTCTGAGACCTTGGTACTTCTCCAGCTTCAGTTCCTTTTTGCTGATTTTACTGTCATGTTTATGTGGTACTGGAATCCTACTGGAATCCTACCCTGAGCTAGCAGACTATGCTGACTCAAAGCTATGCTGGCCCCCGACAGGGAGCCCTCCTAGGAACAGGCCAAAGCAGAGGTGAGGCAGATGGGGAGGAGCTGACAGGAGGCTCCAGCGCTTGGTTAGCAACAGAAGGCTAACCCTCCAGGGTCATACTGTTCGCAAACATTCAAATGGGTGAGCTCCACGATCGGATTTCCACACAGAGGGACATTCAAGATTGCCTCATATTGTGTTTCTTTGAAACCTGGCTGGGGGAAAGGACATCCAATGAGGCAATAACACCAGATGACTACACGGCCTTCAGGGAAGACTGAAGGGCAAAAAGGGGCCACTCACAAAAACTTGAAGGCTGACATGGTACTGACCATGTCAACCACCACACATGCAGCATGTGACAGGGAATTAAATCTGTCACAAACTACAGGAGAACCACAACTACCACAGACACCCAAGATGCCACCTTTCTAGACAACCTTAACACGTTCTACGCCAGGTTTGACAGTCTGAACATAGACACACCCTCAAAGGCCCGTAGCGACCACATGGACACTGCCTTCCAGGTGACACACACACAGGTCCTGAAAACTCTGAAGAAGGTAAACCCCCACAGAGCTGTGGACCTGATAGAGTTCCTTCCAGAGTTCTGAAGGCCTGTGTTGAACAAGTAGCTGGTGTGTATACTAACATCTTCAACCTGTCATTATCCCAGGCAGTAGTCCCACGTATTTTCAAATCGTCCACCATCATACCAGTCCCCAAAAGACCGGACATATCCACACTAAATGACTTCAGGCCAGTAGCACTCACACCAGTTGTCATGAAGTGCCTAGAACAACAGCCCCCACACACAGACCAGTACCTCCTCTTTGACTCCCACCACCTTCTGGAACACAAACTTGGAGTAATTAGGACCCTACACCACCGGGCAGAACATGTTCCCTCTAAGCCTGAAGGGAAAAAGAAGGAACACACACATATAAAGGAAGCACTTAAAACATGCGGTTATCCTAATTGGGCGTTTATAAAGTCAGCAAAGATGCACAGAAAAGAAGATCAGACACCAGCGAGGGAGGATAAGAAAGACAAACGCAACAACATTGTCATCCCCTCTGTAGCCGGTGTATCAGAGAAAATCAGGAGAGTTTTCTCCAAGCACGACATCCCAGTGTACTTCAGACCCAGCAACACACTCAGACAAAAACTGGTTCATCCAAAAGACAAAACTCCAAAACACAAACTTAACAATGTGGTGTATGCTGTACAGTGTAACGAGGAATGCCCAGACCTCTACATTGGAGAGACCAAACAGCCACTTCACAAGTGCATGGGACAACATAGAAGAGCCACCTCCACGGGACAAGACTCAGCAGTCCATCTGCATCTAAAGGACAAAGGTCACTCTTTCGAGGATGCCAATGTTCACATTTTGGACAGAGAAGACAGATGGTTTGAAAGAGGAGTAAAAGAGGCCATTTATGTCCACTGTGAGCGACCATCTTTGAACAGAGGCGTGGCTTACGACACCAACTGTCTGCCATCTATAATCCAGTTTTGAGATCCCTTCCCAGACGCCTTAACGCCCACTCGCACCCTGGGCCATCTGACCTCAGGAGGCTAGGTTTCACAATGAGCTCACCCGAAACCCTGGCTGATTGTGACCTACACCCGTTTTCACGCCTTGGCTCATGTGGTTAGGTAGAGGATCATCAGGGGGTCCTTTGTCCCTCTTTGGGGGGAAACTCCCACTGGGTTTAAATCTGGGACTCTCCACCATTTGACCCTAGAACTGAAGAAGCTTCTCAGATGAGAGGTTAAATGTCTTCAAGCAACTTAAAGAAGTTGCTTTTTCTTTCCAAGCTCCTTAGACTGCGATGACCTGGATGACTGAGAACCTTCACAGACCTAGAACAACTGGTTCTCACACACATTAACCACATGGTTCCAGACACTGTCGATTCCCTCCAGTTTGCCTACTACCCCAACTGAGCAGTGGTTGACCTGGTAGCAATAGCCTTATATCAGGTCAGGGTACAGGACACTGGTAAACATCCTCATCCTCATCCTCAACACAGACAAGACCCCCCTCTGCAGCCTCTCATCATCAAAGGAATTGAGGTGGAGAAGGCCAACAGCCTCAAATTCCTGGGATTGCAGGTCACATCAGACCTTAGCTGGACTCTTAACACCACAGCCACAGTAAAAAAAAAAAAAAAAGCCCAGAAAATGCGTTATTTCATCAGGGTTGCACAGGAAAGCCAGCCTGAACCATCTCCCTCTCACCCAGGCCTACAGAGGACTGATAGAGAGCATCCTCACCACAGGCATCACTGTCTGGTATTGAAACACCACACAGGCAGAGAGGAAGGCATAAAGACTGCGGAGAGCATCATAGGGACAAAACTTCCAAAACTCTATATACACACAGCGCTGCCGGAAAAGAGCAGAGGAAATGATCAGGGACTCACTCCATCGAGCTCACTCTCTGCTCAAACACAAGAACTGCACATGCAATCTCAGACACAGCAGAGTGTATAGCATCATCACACACAGAACAAGGCTTTTCAGTCGCTTCTTCCCTGCCACAGTCAGACTGATGGCAAACAAAAACCACTGAACATATGCAATGGTAACCTCACACTACCTCAGAAATGTGCATATCCTAACTGCGCAATATGTGTAATATTCACAATATAATCAGACTCCTGTGTATATACTGCCACCCCTTTTGTAAAGGGGGTATAATTTATATTATATTATAAATTATTCTAAAGCATTTATTTTTAAAATGCTTACCATGACTGAGAGAGCTCTGCACAAGAATATCAATGTACCTTGACTGCTGGTTTATGCACAAATGGCAAATAAAAAAACTTGAACACTGAACCTTGTACTGAGGCCGGTCCCTTCTGGGCATCCTTGGAGATCACGACTGTCCGGCCTTCGGTTAGCCATTCTGGGTGTCTCTCATCCACTAGCAGCTGGTTCATTTGTGCTGCCAGATGCTCATGGAGTGCAGTCAGCTTCTTCAGCCAGTAGTCAAGAACCATGTTGGAGCCTGGTGCTGTCCAGCTCTTCATACTAGAGACCCTTTTTGGATATCTGCCACTGTGATGGTTACTGGACCCTGTCCAGGGAGGTTGCTGTGGTCTGCCCTCAGATCCACTAGCCACTGAGCATTGCCGTTATGGGTTGCGTCCTTTTCCCATCTGCTCTTCCAGTATTGCTCCATCTCCAGCCTTGGTGTTGTTGTTCTCATATTGTTCCCCTGCCACTGAGAGTACACCTTGGATGGTTCTGTGCTGAACGGCTTATTTTCCTGCCTTCTCTTTCTCTGGTATACCTCTTCAAGCGGCTGGCCAAGGCTGTGAGTCTTTGCTTGGCAGTTTCTACTTCTTAGGCACCTTCTTCATTGCACCGTTCTGCAGCCTCGATAGTTAGCTAACCTCCCTCCATGCGGATAATAATAATAATAATAATAATAATAATAACAATAATAATAATAATAATAATAATAATAATAACAATAATAATAATAATAACAATAATAATAATAATAATATGTCCTGTTTGCAGCCAAAGTCTGTATGTGTCACCAGCTCTGATATTTCATGTTCATCGAACAGCTTTTGCTTTGAGACATTATAATATTGGAAGTGTATGACAGTATGAAAAGTACCCAAAAGAGATACACATAACCAGGAAAACCGATCACATCACTGCACACAGCACTCACAGCCTGTTTTTGGTTTTTCATACCATCCTTCATTCTCCGTTATTATGAAGATCTCAAGAAGTCTATGCTTTCATAAATACTTGACAATCTGACAATAAAATCCTGCCATAAACAGCTTTACTGAGATTAAATTTTCTCTGCATCTAAATCCTTTGGTTGTACAAAAAATGATGTATCTGATTTCTAAGTTTATAATTTCAATAGGCTGACATGGAAATTAAATAATTTCTCCAATTATACAAAGAAAAGCTTATTGGTGAAGCACATTTGAAATACCTTCAAAGTGCTCTTAGCTTCCTCATTGCTATATTAGCTCTGCTGTGCATAAATAGCAGCTACACGAGGCTTTGGTAACAAATATGGTGTAGCTCTTCCAGCGCTGCTCTCATTAAATCCAGACTGAAGCAGTGTCTGGTCTCTGTACACTGTCACTACATAGGAAATGAGGGTCATTCTAGTGAAGCATGTTTATACACTTGAAGCAGACAGTCATGTCCAGCTTACAGCTGAACTCTTTGTGGTGGAGGTGTGGTCTCTGGCTCAGCTGCAGGGGAGGGGTGGTGAGCTCAAGGGGCAGTGCCAGGGGGGCTGGTGGGACAGATGCATGGAGTTGATATAATGAGCTCTGTCTCTCTTCTGTTGTGATATAGTGAAGCCAGAGCAGAGAGTGGAGGAGAGAGTTAGAGTGCAGCTGGGAAGCTGCAGGCTGGTTGCAGAGCCAAACGACACAGAAAACTGTCAGCAGTGTGTCACGTAAATAAAGAGAGCACGGTCCGTGTGTCCGTTTGTGGTCTTGTGCTGTGACTGTAGTTCTTTTTCAGTCTTTGGAAATATGACCTACATCATCATCTTTAACCCCATTAGACAAACTCTTTATACAAACCAATATTAATTACAAGAAGAAAAAATATATAGATTGAATTCTGTATTCAGATTGTAAAGGATTGTCAGGGCATCTTTGCCTGGACTGAAAATTAATTCAATTCAATTCAATTTTATTTATATAGCGCCAAATCACAACAAAAGTCGCCTCAAGGCACTTTATATTGTACAGTAGATAGCACAATAATAAATAAATTAAGAGGGCATTATACTCCTGGTGCCGGTCTCAAAATAAATAAGGTGTAAAATGTTGGTTGTGTGTCTCAATAATAAGTTTTACATACTGGAGAACAATTCTCATGCATGGAAAGGAAGACCTCAGAGAAGATTCGGGGATCTATAATAGAAGGACATGCAGAGGGTTGGTATGACAGAAGAGGATGCTGGGATAAGAGGAGATGGAGGAAGATGGGCTGCTGTAGTGTTGTGGTCAAAAGAGGAAAAAGAAAAAGAATCCTGGACACTGAGCTGTGAGCTGTGAGCATCCATGCATCCTTATAACAGTATCACAGCAGTTAATCATACCTTTACTGTTAAATGTTAATTATGTTTGGGTTCAGTTATAGTTTCTAAAGCAGATTTATGATGTTATACAAAAAAGAGTGTAAGAAAGTGCAACAAATAATTGATTCCAAAGCTTGTGAAGGACTGGTGTAACTCTCGTTTTATCCATTCTCACAAAGAAACCCACATAAGATAAAAAGCAAACTGGGTTTTCTATAAATAAACAGAAATGAGAGGGGGGATATTTTGAGAAAGGGGGCACATTTGCATTCTGGCCCACATTAGCCAGTACAACAGTTAAGAGGTCAGCATCTCCTCAGCTGTCAATGTCAGCGGTATGAGCAGACCGAGTGTTGAGGACCCAAATGCAGATGCGTGGCAACAGGAATATCTCAACAAAAGGTGAGCTGTTTATTAGGCTGGTAATCCAGAAAGAAAAACTGAACATGGAATACAAAGAAAAAACTTAAACTTTGAAATTACAGGAACTAAACTAAATAAAAAATTAGGAGTCGCTGGGAGACACTGGGGGGAAATGAGATGATGATCCAACAAAGAACATTATATACACAAGAGGGTGATTAGGCTTGACACCTACAAAAGGTAAAAAAACAAAACAAAACATGAAGACATGACAGATTTAACATGGACAATACTAAAAGTCAAAAATACAGAGGTGAGTGTAAGAGGACAAGAGGGGGACGCTAAAGGGGACTAATAAACCTAAGACATTTAAACTAAACTTGACATGTATAATACCGTGAAAACAATATGCAGTTAAAATAATTCAAAAACACAGGGAAACCAAGGCATAAAAAAAAATCAAGGAACATTAACAATAAAGAAATAATAAGATTCAAAACTAAGAACAAAACACTGTGTCAAAGTCCCAGACCATGACATCAGCTGTTATCTTTTATAGGCCTCGGTCAGTCCACTGAAACCCACACAAAGCGGAGGCAGATGATACATTTCAGAGAGCAAAATGCTAATCCTCCCACTTATGTTTGTCAGGAGAAAATCACTGCAACATTTATGATAACATTGTACATGGTTCCTTTTCAAATAAAATCAATACAGAAAATGTCAATTTAAAAAAATCTTAATCCCAAACTACAAGATGATATCATCCAGACTAATCTGTTTCCAGGCCATCTGGCATGTTTCATTGCTCCCAGATATCCTTGACAAATTATCAGATCACACAGTAAGACCTCCAATATAAGTGCAAGTGCATCAGCACTGTAACTGTTTATGGGGAAGGCAGCGAATGTTGCAAAAGAGAGGTAGCTATGTGCAGACTTAAGCCTCATTATGAACAGGCTGCATTATGGGAAGATAGAGGAAACATGGTTGATAAATTGATATATACAAATGACCCTGGAGGAGCCTGGAGGTTCTCAAACAAGGAGTTCTGATAGGAACTGTCACATTTCCTCACATGACTCCAAGAGATACTAAGCCTGCCAAAATGGTTAGAATAATATGATGTGTGTGTGAGTGTCAGTGTTTCCAACCCAGTCTGTGGTAAAATAGCTACAAAAGTGCAGTTTATTTATCTGTCATGGAAACTAAGGTGGAAGGATGCTTGCCAGCACCACAGTTTTTACAGACTTCTCTGAGGGGAGACAGGGAACGAAACAGACTAACTCTTAGAGACTTGCTTTTCTCTCACTGGCTACACATAGACAAGTGTAGAGAACTGTTTTGGGAATTCAACCAACACAGATGCCATAAAGATCTGCTATGTGCAATTTCCCCCAAAATCAAGAGCACAATACTAGATAGTGAAAACACCGTGCTTAGATTAAATGCTGACTGGTTTAATTTCAGCTTGAATAGAAAATGGAATGGCCATAGCTGAATTCAGTTGGAAAGAACCATGAAAAGGTTGATTTTTACAGTGTTTCTTAAAATACTAAGAAACAAATACTAAAAGATATGACATAATTACCAAATTCCAACTTGAAAATACCACTTATATCAACATCCAAGTCAGTTAAAGAGCAGTTAAAGAGCTGCTAATACTATGGCAATTCAAGATTGTAGATCTAACAGACTTGTTTATCCATGCTGTAAATGCTATACATACAAAATCTAAGCCCATGCATTTATTATTTGGAGATTAAAGAAAAGAGAGACATATAATGTTATTCCAGTACTGAGGGAATGAGTAAACATTTCTGCAGTCTTTGCAGGAACATGATGTCATTTACTGAGAAACATTTGGCTGTGACAGAACTGGCAGAACTGGCAGTGAAGACAGGAACAACAGGAAGTGAGCCACAATTCTTCACTTTATGATCTATCTGATTTATCTAGTCACTGGTTAAACTTGCTCAGTGACAGGCCAAGAAGGCCTCATTAAGAGCTGAATTAGAGTCAGAATGCTTCTGTAAAACACAGACTTCTGCCTTTGATTTGAATACATTTATGAGGTTGTCCAGAACCTTTCATTAGTTTATTTGGTTGTGCTTATTGCTTATTATCTCTGTGTTAGCTCTGCCACAGACTGGCGACCTGTCCAGGCTCCAGCCACCCCCTTTCCCTCTGACCCTGAATTGCTGAAGAGAATGTATAGATGGATGGACAGTGGGATACATACTGGACTTTGAAGATAGAAACAAAGTGTTGATCCAATTGCATTAGTATCGATCCGATACTGATACCAGTGTTTGTATCAATACTATCAATATTTGAATTGATCTACCAAACTCGGCCAATCTGAAGCAAGGTGATACATCGTGGGGCAGCCTACATTTAACTGTATCTGTGTCTGAGTCCAGCCACACTCTACATGTCAATCTGGGAAATATCATGACATTTTCCTTTTTAGAAGCCCCATAACCCAACTAATGTGCCTAAACTTCCTTAATCAGCATGTTTTATATTAAAAATTACCAAAGGACATGGAGTATGTTATGTGAATTGGTTTACTTTTGGGTCTTCATCCAATGAGTATTTTGTCTCTGTGCTTGTTAGCCCTGTTTTTCCCTGATTCTCTGCTTTCGTTAGTATTACGTGCTGCACCAGCCAGCTGCATTCTGAATGAGTTGCAGCCTTCGAAGAGAGAAGGCTGGGAGACCACAGTAGAGGGAATTACAATAATCTAACCTGGAGGTCACAAAAGCGTGGATAAGTTTTTCCAGGTTCCTATGTGGTATATAATGCTTAGCTTTAGAAATCTGGCGCAGTTGAAAAAAACCAGATTTAACTACAGATGATACTTGCTTATCGAGCTTAAAGGAGCTATCCAAATAAACACCCAGGTTACGCATAGAGTCAGAGAGAGAGTTAGCTAGGGGCCCCAGCAGGGCAACAAGCTGGTCTCGAGGAATATGGCTGTCGAACAACATAACTTCAGTTTTTTCATTTAAAACAAGAGAATTTTCTGACAGCCAATCTTTAGCCTCACTCAGGCAATCATACAGAGAGTTCAGTGATGCTGACAAATCATCAGTCAGTTGACAGTAGATTTGAATGTCATCAGCGTAAAAGTGATAGGAAATATTGTATTTTTCAAATATGGAGCCCAAGGGTAGCATATACAAAGAAAATAATAAAGGGCCCAAGACAGACCCCTGGGGCACACCACAGCAGAGAGGGGCAACAGAGGAAGAGTATCCTCCTATCACAACAGAGTAGGATCTGTCAGTGAGGTAAGAATTGAACCAATTAAGGGCAGAACCCTTGATGCCTACAACATGCTCTAGCCTCATCAAGAGTATATTATGATCAACCATGTCAAAGGCTGAAGACAGATCCAGTAAAACTAAACGGCAGGGCGACCAGAGTCAGCAAATATAAGAAGATCATTATAGACTCTTAGCAGGGCCGTTTCAGTGCTATGGTGAGGCTTAAAACCAGACTGGTATTTGTCTGTGATATTATTTGCAACTAAATAAGCCTGTATTTGGAGAAAGACGGCTTTCTCTAAAATTTTGATAAAAACGGAAGCTTCAAATTGGCCTATAATTGGCAGGGTCTTTCTGATCAAAATTACTTTTTTTAAGAACGGGTGCACTACCGCATGTTTAAAAGCAGTCGGGACACAGCCCACAAACAATGATAAATTCATTAGGAATAAAATGCAAGGCCCAATTTCCTCAAAACCTTCCTTGATAATTCGGGATGGAAGGATATCATGCACAGAATTCGAGTTTCTCAGTTTTTCAATTATTCCCTTAAGAGTGGGGAGTGATAGCAGCTCAAAGTGAGAAAAGGTGGACATGCATCCTAAAGCCGGAACAGGATTCAGCACAAGAGAGTGAGAGTGTGAAGCCTTCAGTAATAAAACTTTCCCACTAAAATGATTAAGAAATTGTTCACAGAGAGTTTGAGAGGCCGAACTCAAAGAGTCCGGACAGGGATTTATCACTGAATTAAAAATTTTGAATAACATTCGGGGTTGTGGCTATTAGTCTCAATAATGTCTGATAGGAAAGCTGCTTTAGCTGCCTTTACGGAGTTCTGGTAGAGAAAGCGGCTCCTACAAAGAATGTCATAGGATATTTGAAGCCTATCTTTTTTCCACCTCCTTTCGGATTGACGGCAGACACGACGTAAAGCTCGTGTAGTGTCATTTAGCCATGGTTGATGAGAAGTTCTGGGACGTTTCATCTTTTTAGGGGCCACAATATCTAAGATGGCACAACTGGTGGATAGCATAGCATTGGCAAAATCATCAACCAATGGAGGTGTGTAACAGTTTAAGTGAGTGAAGTCTGGATCAGAAAGGGCAAAGTTTAAGAAGGTCGTAATGAAGTTAGCCACAGTCTCAGAATTAATGATACGTACAGGGCGATGACAGCCTTTAGAATTTACAGTTTTTTTCAATCGCTAACAAGCGCCTACCCATACTTCAGATACTTTTTCTAAACTCTTAACACAGACTCACACCTACAAAACACAATTGGCCAAATGGATAATTTTCTTCTCAAAAATACATTTTGTTAAATATATACTAACTCTTCATTTCAAAATAGAACACATCTTTCTCTGCACACACTAACTGTACAAAAACACTATAAATCTGACTCAAAATGAAATTAGTCTGTCAAAGAATAACACTTGTTTTCACTTCACAAGGTACATGCAGTCAATCAAAGTACACCAGGTTTCAAAATACTGGCTATTATTGACATTACAAAACTGCATAGACTTTTATGTTTCAGTTTTACAGGTATTTGCATGCGAAACATGCAATCCACCATTTTGACACCAGAAATGTCTTGGTTGGTAACTGTATGTCCACATGTACAGTAATGTTCACATTCAAAAGCATTCCAGTAAAAAGCAAACAAGTTTTTGTTTCTTTACTGTTTACTACAGGAGGTACAGTAGAAACACGGTATGATAGGACAGAGAAAGTTTTACAGTATTGCTTACAGTGAACAAAATATCCATGAAACACACAAGAGCATTCTGAAAAAAACAACAGCAAAAAGCCAAGATAAAAAGGGGGAGGGGAGGGGGCTAAAAAAGGCAAAAATTTGCATCTAATCTCTGCGATCTTCAGGGTTAGGCCACATGTTTTCATCAACATCACATCTGATGTTATCCAAGTCGATGCACCTGGGATAAAACCGCCTGGTATGTCGGATCCACCCTTGGCAATCGTCAACTGTGATGTCCCTGGAGCCAGCATCCATGGCTTCAAGGAGGGACATCTGGTCATGTGGCTGATGGTCATAAACCTTCCACCTCCATGCAGAAAAGAACTCCTCTATGGGGTTGAGGAAAGGTGAATAGGGTGGAAGGAAGAGACTTACCAGTCTTGGGTGGACTTCAAACCATGTTGTTATTGCTTGCAGTGATGGAAAGCCACATTGTCCCAGGTAATTACAAAGGTCCTCATGTTTTCACCCTCCTGACCCTGCTCTGGAACCAGGCGCTGGTGGAGATCATTGAGAAAGGCAAGCAAGCGCTCTGTATTATAGGGTCCAACCTGACATCTGTGAAGGAGTAATCCTGCATTTGCAATTGCTGCACACATGGTAATGTTTGCCCTCTCTGTCCTGGCACATCAACTGTGGCCCTTTTTCCAATTACATTTCGTCCACGCCGACGCCTTTTGGCCAGATTGAATCCTGCCTCATCGATGTATATGAATTCATGAGGGGCCTGGTTGGCCTCCAATTCCATAACTCTCTGAAACAAAGTTCATGTAAGTCATGTTATTACTGTATACCATACTGTACTGTAACCTAGTATTGTGTAGCTTACCTACTTGCAAAGTGCAAAGCTTATAGAACTGGACATTGGATTGAATATACACTATACCTGGACATATTGTCGTCGTAGCTCCTTGACCCTCTCACTGTTCCTCTCAAAGGGAACAGTGTAGAGCTGCTTCATCCGCACTCTGTGTTTGGACAATGTCCGCGTAATGGTTGTGAGGCTGATTCTATCGATATTGTCAAATATCTCATGGTCCGCCACAATTCTAGTTTGAATTTCACGCAGTTTTATTGCATTATTTGCAGCAACCATTTCTACAATGGCGAGCTCCTGATCATTACTGAGGAGCTTTCCTCTTCCCCAGAGGGTGGGAGACGTTGCATTCTTTAGAAAGACAAAAATTCAACATATGCATTACTGTATGACCATATTGACATGTCAAGTGAGAATAGAAACAATCCATGTAAATGCAATACTTACCTGTTGGTTTGTTGAAAGATGCGTATAATGGAGGCAACCGTTGACCGCCTCAAATTGGGCTGCACTCTTTCACCAGCCTCTCTTAGTGAAAGACCATGGTTGATTACATGGTCAATGATAGTGGCACGAATTTCATCACTGACTACTGTTCTTGCAGCCCTTGGAATGCCACCACCACGCATTCTTACACCTCTACCTTGCCCTCTCCTTGGGCCTGCTCTTCTCCCTGGGCCCCTTGCTCTTACTCTTCCTCGACCAGACATTACAGTGTTTGTCTTTTTTTTTTGTTTCCAAAACATCACTCCTCAAGGTCTTGCCTTATAAACCCCACTGAGTCTAAGCCAGAATGGAATAAGCTGTGGTTGGCCCAATTTACCCAACATAAATCAGCTGTGTGTCAATTATTCAATTGTTTGTTTATTATCAGCTGAGATATATTTTTGATATTGATATTGTTTTTGTACTGATATCATTGCAGAAGCAGAGGTTTTTATACTGTATCTAAGGTTTGGAATATTGTTTTAGCTATTGTGGGATGTTGTGTGTTAACATTCGTAAATACTACAAAAACAGTCCATAATTTTGTTGGGAGGTATAGCTTGTCTGTTAAGAAAATGTAAGCATTGTGGAAATGTGTTCACTGACTGCATATTGGGTGAACACGACATGAAATGTGTGAATGGTATGGCCACAACAGACCGATGCTGTGCTAATTGTGTTTAGAGTTTTGCAAATGTGACAACTGTTTGGACAAACGCTTGTTAGCGACTGAAAAAAACTGTAAGTCAATTGCACGTAGCTCAACATCAAACATGACCAAAAAATGGTCAGAAATACCAGCATTATCAATGTCCATAGTAGAAATATCCAGTGCATATGAGAGGACCAAATCCAAAGTATGGCCTTTAAGATGAGTTGGTTCCCTGACCCACTGTGTAAG
Organism: Oreochromis aureus; assembly: GCF_013358895.1. NCBI lineage: Eukaryota > Metazoa > Chordata > Actinopteri > Cichliformes > Cichlidae > Oreochromis > Oreochromis aureus. The sequence goes on from NC_052960.1 coordinate 28,467,160, forward strand.
ATTAAAAGAGTCAATTAGGGCAAGAAAATCCTTGGCTAGGGGGTCATCCGCACAACAAATATGTATGTTAAAATCACCAGTGATAAGAGCTTGATCATAACTCAATAAAAAAGAACCTAAGAAGTCAGCAAATTCACAAATAAAAGACCTATTGTATTTAGGTGGTCGATAAATCACAGCACATAAAGTCGCCGGAGGTCCGGCAAGCTCCAATAGTTGGACCTCGAAACTAGAGTAGGTAGGAGAAGGCAGCTGCCGAACTTTAAGTTTGTTTTTAAAAACGGAGGCCACGCCTCCACCTCTTCCCGAGGGCCTCGGTGAACTGGAGAATACACAGTCCGGTGGTAGTAGCTCTGCAAAGGAAGAGGATTCACCAGGACGAATCCAAGTTTCAGTCAATAATAGAGCATCAAGTCGAGAGGTGAGGAAGAGGTCATTTAAGATGAAGGTTTTATTCACCAGCGATCTTACGTTTAATAAAGCCATCCGAGAGATCGGCATCTTATCTCTGCCGGAAGTACGTCTTAGCTGGCTTAGATGCCTGTGCCGTACACCATCACTAGTGGACCCAATCCAAACACGAACAGGCAAAGAGATTACCGGAGAAACCGGACAGGCTTGTTTACCGACCGGACAGATCCAGCGATGGTTGAGCAGCCTGAAGGGTGTTGGATCCCGAGCGGATGGAAGTCGTATAATCCCTGCGGTGGTGAGGGAATTAGCAGCAGCTGATACTTTAAGGTAAGCCTTTAAGCGAACACGAAACCCACTCCGTTTGCCCCGCTTCCTATAGCGCTTCTTAGGCGGGGAGCAGAGAGGGGGACCGTATGAGCCAGTGGAAGAGATGATACGTGGAAAGGTAGCGTCTCCCAAATTCCAACCTTGATCCAACCCAGCATAGGGAGGGAAACGAAGATTTAACAGAGTATCCCGGTCATAGGTGATTAATGCATAACCATCTGGGGGGCATAGTGCCAGAAAGATAACAAATAATAAACAAATATCAAGGAAAAAAGATCGACAACAGAGACGAGGACGGCCTGCCGTACACACTGGCGCCATCTTAAGTCCCAAAATACATTACTCTCATTGAGTAACGTATTTTGAATACTTTGGATTACTCAATATATTATCATGCTTTTTACAACTACATGAATGTACTATTGCTGTGTGATTTATTACTATTACCGAAGGTTATTTGCTATACCAACACCAACTAGATGTTTAAATCTTAATATAAATGAGTAACAGTAGGGTGGACATTAGGTAAGGCTGCACTTTTTGCAGCGATCTCGTATAGAAAACTATCCCGTGCGTATATAAAACAGGTCCAAGCTCCGAACCGTAGTAAAGGGACTTCTGGCTAATACGTCGGGTTCCGTGTCGGGCTCGTAGCCAAAAACTAGCTTTGTCTGGGTCAACTTTGCTAGCGAGAGACAGAGAGAGGCGTTGAAAGGCTGTGCCAACGGAACTTATTGTTTCAGAGGAAAACACGAACACAGTGTACAGTCGAGTCTTAATAGCTTACTTACAACTGGTCTCGTCAGGCACTCTTTTTGGCTGCAATAGTTATTATTATATTTACATGCTTCCATCTCCCGTTTCTGCTCGGTGACAACTTGTACTTTTCAACTCCCCTTTTTTTTTTTGCACATAATGGGTATAGGGCAATGCCTGTAACACTCTGCTCATATTGCCTTCATATTAAATAATTTTGTATTTTAAATACGTAACGCCGGTACATATATTCCGTTACTCCCCAACACTGTGTATGGATAGGAGACTGAGCTGGAGTTGACAGAGGTCAGGATTGCCAAAAGTATTCACTCTCCCATCCGAATCATTGAATTCAGCTGTTCCAATCACTTCCATGGGCACAGGTCGTAACAGTATAAAATCAAGCACCTCGGCATGCACACTGCTTCTACAAACATTTGTGAATGAATAAATCAGTCTCAGGAGCTGAATGCGAGACATTGATTCACTGATCCACACTACCGGGATATACAACAATGACACTGGAATGTCATTTGGACCAGAGAAGTGTAGTCGGATGATAACAAAGAAAGGGAAAGTAGTCGGAACTGAGGGGATTGCACTACTGGAAGGCAACATTGCAGACACTGAGAACAGTTACAAGTACCACAGACAAATGGGAACCACTAAGAGGCCACTAGGAAAGCTGCAACCACTGAGTACCTGCAGAGGGTCAGGCAAGTCCCAAAGAGTCAGCTGAACAGTAAGAACAAAAGCTAGGCTATCACCACCTACGCCCGGCCTGTGATTAGGTACCCTGCTGGGATAATAAGCTAGCCAAAGAAGGAGATTGAAGCCAGTGACATCAACACCAGGAAACTCCTGACAATGAATGGAGGGGTTGCACCCCAAGTCCAGCACCCTGAGGCTGTATGCTAAGTGGAAGGAAGGAGACCAGGGACTAGTAAGGGTCGGTACCTTAGTCCAGAATGTGGCAACAAACATCAACAAGTACATAAGGAAGATTGCCAGGACTGGCACGTCCTCTCCGTGAATCGCTACCTTATCGTGGTGGAGGGGTTTGTGTGTCACAGGGATCCCAGGGGCTATGTTGTCTGGGGGCTTTTGCTCCCTGGTAGGGTCTCCCATGGCAAATTGGTCCTGGGTGAGGGACCAGACAAAGAGCGATTCAGAAGACCCGTATGAAAAGAACATCGAGGGAACAGTTTACCCTGCCGGGATAGGGTTACGGGGCCCCGCCCTGGAGCCAGGCCCGGGAGGGTGCCCGAGGGCGAAGCGTCTGGTGGCCGGGCCTTAGTCCATGGGGCCCGGCCGGGCACAGCCCGAAGAGGAGACATGGGCCCATCCTCCCGCAGGCCCACCACCCGCAGGAGGCGCCATAGGGGTCGGGTGCAATGTGTGTCGGGCGGCGGCCAGGAGCGGAGGCCCTGGCGGACCGATCCCGGCTGCCAAGACTGGCAATAGGGACATGGAATGTCACCTCTCTGGTGGGGAAGGAGCCTGAGTTAGTGCGTGAGGTTGAGAAGTACGGCTAGATATAGTCGGGCTCACCTCACGCATGGCTTGGGCTCTGGAACTAGTCTCCTGGAGAGGGGCTGGACTCTGTCTCAGTCTGGAGTTGCCCCTGGTGAGGCGGCGGGCTGGGGTGGGTATTCTAATATCCCCGGCTTGCTGCCCGATGCGTGGGGGTTTTTCCCAGTGGATGAGAGGGTTTGTTCCCTGCGCCTCAGGGTCGGGGAACGGGTCCTGACTGTCATCTGCGCTTATGCGCCGAGTAGCAGTTCAGAGTACCCAGCCTTCTTAGAGTCCCTGGGGGTGCTGGAAGGTGCCCCACCTGGAGACTCTGTTGTCCTACTGGGAGACTTCAATGCTCACGTGGGTAACGACAGCGAGACCTGGAGGGGCGTGATTGGGAGGAACGGCCTCCTGATCTGAACCAGTGGTGTTTTGTTATTGGACTTCTGTGCAAATCACAGTTTGGCCATAACGAACACCTTGTTCGAACATAAGAGTGTCCATAAGTGCACGTGGCACCAGGATGCTCTAGGCCGCAGGTCGATGATCGATTTTGTAATCGTATCACCAGACTTGCGACCATATGTTCTGGACACTCGGGTAAAGAGAGGGGCTGAGCTGTCAACTGATCACCACCTGGTGGTGAGTTGGATCAGGTGGCGGGGAGGACGCTGGACAGACCCGGTGCACCTAAGCGCGTAGTGAGGGTGTGCTGGGAAGCGTCTCAGCAGAGGCCCCAGTCCGCGAGATCTTCAACGCACACCTCCGGCAGAGCTTCAACAACATTCCGAGGGAGACGGGGACATTGAGTCTGAATGGACCATGTTCAGCGTCTCCATTACCGAAGCTGCTGCATTGAGCTGCGGCCGCAAGGTGGTTGGTGCCTGCCGTGGTGGTAATCCCGAACCAAATGGTGGACACCAGAGGTGAAGGGAGCCACCAGGCTGAAGAAGGAGTCCTATCGGGCTTGGTTAGCCTGTGGGACTCCAGAGGCAGCTGACAGGTATCGACAGGCCAAGCGGAATGCGGCTCGGGCAGTGGCTGAAGCAAAAACTTCGGGTGTGGGAGGAGTTCGGGAGGCCATGGAAAAAGACTTTCGGACTGCCTCGAAGAGATTCTGGCAAACCGTCAGGCGTCTCAGGAGGGGAAAGCGGTGCTCTACCTGCACTGTGTATAGTGCTGGCGGTGCGCTGCTGGCGTCGACTGAGAAAATTGTCAGGCGGTGGAAGGAATACTGAGGACCTCCTTAATCCCACTGACACGTCTTCCGAGGAGGAAGCAGAGTCTGGGGATGAGGGAATGACCCGCCAATTTCTGGGGTCGAGGTCACTGAGGCAGTTAAACAACTCCTCGGTGGCAGAGCCCCTGGTGTTGATGAGGTCCGCCCGAGTTCCTGAAGGCTCTGGACGTTGTAGGGCTGTCCTGGTTGACACGCCTCTACAATGTTGCGTGGAGATCAGGGCAGTACCCTGGACTGGCAGACGGGGTGGTGGTCCCCATCTTTAAGAGGGGAGACCGGAGGGTGTGTTCCAACTACAGGGGATCACACTCCTCAGCCTCCTGGGAAAGTCTATGCCAGGGTGCTGGAAAGGAGAGTTCGTCCGTTAGTCGAACCTCGGATACAGGAGGAACAATGCGGTTTTCGTCCTGGTCGCGGAACACTGGACCAGCTCTTTATCCTCTCGAGGATACTTGAGGGTGCATGGGAGTTTGCCCAACCAGTCTACATGTGTTTTGTGGACTTGGAGAAGGCATTCGACCGTGTCCTCGGGGTGTCCTGTGGGAGGTGTTGCGGGAGTATGGGGTGTCTGGCCCACTGCTACGGGCCATTCGATCCCTATACAACCGTTGTAAGAGTTTGGTTCGCATTGCCGGCAATAAGTCGGACTTGTTTCCGGTGGGTGATGGGCTCCGCCAGGGCTGCCCTTTATCACCGATTCTGTTCATAATTTTTATGGACAGGATTTCTAGGCGCAGCCAAGTGGCGGAGGGCTTCCACTTGGTGGCCTCAGAATCTCATCTCTGCTTTTTTGCGGATGATGTGGTTCTGATGGCTTCATCGGTGGGGGCCTCCAGCTCGCACTGGAGCAGTTCGCAGCCGAGTGTGAAGCAGCAGGAATGAGGATCAGCACCTCCAAATCTGAGGCCATGGTTCTCAGCGGAAAAGGGTGGAGTGCCCACTCCGGGTCGGGATGAGTTCCTGCCCCAAGTGGAGGAGTTCAAGTATCTCGGGGTCTTGTTCGCGAGTGATGGGAGAAGGGAGCCGGAGATCGACAGACGGATTGGTGCTGCGGCTGCAGTGATGCGGACGCTGCACGGTCCGTCGTGGTGAAGAGGGAGCTGAGTGTAAAAGCGAAGCTCTCAATTTACGGTCGATCTACGTCCCGACCCTCACCTATGGCCACGAGCTGTGGGTAGTGACCGAAAGAACGAGATCGCGGATACAAGCGGCAGAAATGAGCTTCCTCCGAAGGGTGGCTGGCCTCTCCCTTAGAGATAGGGTGAGAAGTTCGGCCATCCGGGAGGGGCTCAGAGTAGAGCCGCTGCTCCTCCACATCGAAAGGAGCCAGTTGAGGTGGTTCGGGCATCTGACAAGGATGCCCCTGGGCGCCTCCTGGGTGAGGTGTTCGGGCATGTCCCACGGGAGGAGGCCCAGGGCAGACCCAGGACGCGCTGGAGAGATTATATCTCTCGGCTGGCCTGGGAACGCTTGGTGTTCCCCGGATGAGCTGGAGGAGGTGGCTGGGGAGAGGGAGGTCTGGGCTTCTCTGCTTAGGCTGCTGCCCCCGCGACCCGACTTCGGATAAAGCGGATGAGGATGGATGGATGGATGGATGGATGGCACGTGCTCAGTGAATACCTCAGGCAGTAGAAACCCAAGAAAGAGGATCAAGAGAAGGAACCATCTTGGAAGGATAGACCCCTGCACGGTATGAACCACTGGCAGATAGAGGAAGTGGCTAACATCCAGAAATCCTACCAGTGGCTGGACAAAGTTGGACTGAAAGACAGCACAGAGGCACTGACCATGGAAGCAAAGGAACAAGCTCTGAGCACAAGATCCATCGAGGCTGGGGTCTATCACACCAGGAAAGACCCCAGGTGCAGGTTGTGTAAAGATGCCCCTGAGACAATCCAGCATATAATAGTAGGGTGCAAGATGCTAGCAGGTGGAGCATACATGGAAACACCATAACCAAGTGGCAGAGTATACATAAACATCTGTGCCGAGTATGGCCTGGAAGTCCTGAGGTCAAAATGGGAGACGCCCCCAAGGGGGTTAGAGAATGAACAAGCTAAGATCCTGTGGGACTTCCAGATGATCCCAGGTCTCTGGTAGAGGACCCGAGCTTAAAGTATAAAGACCGCCTGTGTTGGATTTGTATTGTGATTGTCATTTATGCTTAGAAATATCTACTTATATATTCTTAGAGTTTTATAATTAGGTGTAGATTGGTAGAGGTTTGATCCTTAATAGTCTGCAAGCTTTGTGTGCATTCCAGAGCTCTCTGACTTTCACACCCACATTTTAGGAGCATGGGAGAGGTCGTACCTTGTCTTATTGTTTTATGGTAGGATACACTGTTTTAGTCTAAGTGCCTTTTGTTTAGATGGACGGCTCTGGGGAGTCTTCCTGGGGTCACAGTTTGACCCCCACACACAGATACACACACACACACACACACACACAAGGTATTCTTTGTTCACATGCATACCTATGTAAGATGTCATATGTTAATGAACCTATGCATATTCATGTAACCATAATAAAGAACTTTGCCTACTTCGTGTCTTGCTTGCTGTGTAATTACATTGTCTTCAACGTTCCAGCGAATAGGTTCAAGCTACAAACCTATCAGCCTGCAGGGGTGAGAGGGGATTCTTTTTTATGTTTATATATACACTACCAGTCAAAAGTTTGGACACAACTTCTAATGTAATGGTTTTTCTTTATTTTCATGACTATTTACATTGGACCAAAGTTCTCAGACTCTCACTGAAGGCATCAAAGGTATGAATGAACACATAAGGATATTAGGAGTTGGTGGGGTTCTCTGGTGCTGCATGGATTCCCCATGCAGCAGGGCGAGCCTCTCCTCAGGGCTCTCCTCGGGCTATCACCCACAGTCTAATGGACAAACTGAAAGGATGAACCAACAACTGGAATCCGCGCTCTGCTGTGTGGTTTCGGCTAATTCTGCTTCCTGGAGCTCTCATCTCTCCTGGATAGAATATGCGCATAACTCTCTCACCTCTTCTGCCACCGGTTTCTCCCCGTTGGAGGTTTGTTTGGGTTATCAGCCCCCATTGTTTCCTTCTCAGGAGGCGGAGGTTGCGGTCCCAGCGGTGCAGGACCACCTGCGCCGCAGCAGGAGGATTTGGCGTCAGACCAAGGCAGCGTTGCTTTGGACTGTGACACGAGCTCGCTATACGGCGGATCGGAGATCTCCTGCTCCTCTATACTCTGTGGGACAGAAGGTGTGGCTGTCATCTGCAACTGTTCCTTTGAAATGTATGTCTAGAAAGCTGGCAACCCATTTTCTGGGTCCTTTCACTATTCAACGCATCATTAATTCTGTATCTGTCAGACTGCAACTGCCCGCTTCCATGAGGATTCATGGGGGGGGGGGATACTATTAGGAGTTGGTGGGGTTTCTCTGGTGTGGTGTCATGGGTTTGCTTCCTTTGTCAGCACAGGTAGGCGGGGCGGTGTGTTATGGGATGCTGGCACACCGGCGGTACATCAGACGTTATTTGATGGAGCGTTATTTTGGAGCAGCGCGACAGACGTCTGGTATCGGAGTATTATCACCTCCCTGAGTGGTAACATGTTTGTTAATCTCCGCGGTGTGCACTACGGCCAACCCATGTTTTGGATTTTATCTGCTTACCTGTTTTCCTGTATCCTTAGCCGGATCCATCACCGGCTTGCCTGTCAGCTGCTGGTGAAGCCATATTTCCGGGATCACTACAGAGATCAATCTCGTCTTTACCTTCGCATCCCAGAGATTCTCGCCCGAGCCTGTACTGCCAGTGTGACAAGTGAGCTCTCCAACTCTCCCTATTGCCGCTTTTTACCGATTGTTTGGTATCTTCCCCTAAAATTTCGTTTTCCTTTTTCTCGTAGATCCACCCTGCGTGCGCCGATTACCCCTTTCCCTCCGAGTGCATGTCAGACCCCTTCCCTGGTTTCCCTCCATTTATTTATCACTGTAAACAATCTCCCACCCTGTGTAAATAATCCAGACATTGTAAATAAAGAGCACTTTCTGCGTTCCCTGCGTTTCTGTGTGTTCTGCCATAGAGTCTGTTCGTTCAGCCTAACAATGGAAGTATGTAGTAAACAAAAAAAGTGTGAAATAACTCGAAACATGTTTCATATTTTACATTCTTCAAAATAGCCAAACTATGCTTTGATTACTGTTGTGCACAGGCTGGGCATTCTCTCAATGAGCTTCATGAGGTCGTCACCTGAAAGGGCTTTCAATAGTCTTGAAGGAATTCCCAGAGATACTAAGAACTTGTTGGCCCTTTTTGCCTTCACTCTGCGGTCCATCTCATCCCAAAACATCTCGATTGAGTCAGGTGACTGTGGAGGCCAGGACATCTGGTGCAGCACTTCATTATTCTTTTTGTTGGTCAAATAGCCCTTACGCAGCCTGAAGGTGTGTTTGGGGTCATTGTCCTGTTGAAAAATACAACAGGCCAACAAGTAAAATCAAACCGGATGGGATGGCTTGTTGCTGCAGGATGTTGTGGTAGCCATGTTGGTTCAGTGTGCCTTCAAGTTTGAATAAACGCCCACAGCGTCACCAGCAAAGCACCCCCACACCATCACACCACCTCCTCCTTGCTTCAGGGTGGGAACCATGCATGTAGAAACCATCCGTTCGCCTTTTCTGCGTCACACAAAGACGCAGCAGGTGGAACCAAAGATCTCAAATTTGGACTCATCAGACCAAAGCACAGATGTCCACTGGTCTAATGGCCATTCCTTGTGTTTCTTGGCCCTAACAAATCTGTTCGTATTGTTGCTTTTCCTCAGTCGTGGTTTCTTAGCAGCTATTTGACCATAAAGGCCTGATTCACACAGTCTCCTCTGATGATGTAGAGATGTGTCTGCTACTGAAACTCTGTGTGGGCTCTAATCTGAGGTGCTGTTAACTTGCAGTTTCTGAGGTTGATGAATTTATCCTCAGCAGCAGAGGTGACTCTTGGTCTTCCTTTACTGGTCCTCATGTGAGCCAGTTTTGTTGTAGCCCTTGATGGTTTTTGCAACTGCACTTCGGGGACACATTCAAAGATTTTGTAATTTTCTGGACTAACTGACCTTCAGTTCTTAAAGTAATGATGGACTGTCGTTTCTCTTTACTTAGATGATGGTTCTTACCATAATATGAGTTCTAACAGTTGTCAGATAGAGCTGTCAGCTGTGTGCCAACCCAACTTCTGCACAACACAGCCGATGGTCCCAACCCCATTAAGAAAGCAAGAAATTCCACAAACAAACCCTGACAGTCACACCTGTGAGGTGAAAACATTTCAGGTGACTACATCATGAAACTCACTGAGAGAAGGCCAAGGGTTTGCAGCGCTGTCAACAAAGCAAAGGGTGGCTACTTACAGGAATCTGAAATATAAAACATATTTAAAGTCATTTACAATTCAGCAATTTGTCAAAAAAATATATATCTTGAAAAGTATTTCATATGAGATGCTAAAATTTCATCATAACCTTTCACATTTTCAACCATATTGGAATTTTCACCATTATGCAAATTGGAGACAGTCAAGCAGAAGGTCTGGATATTTTAAGACAGACTGACTATATCTGTGTGTATGTATAGCAAACTATAGTTATGATAGTTAGACACTAGAAAAAGGTGTTTAAAAGGATGAGCATCCCTGCACATTTATGAAGCTGGAAGCTTCTTTCAGGAAGGCTGCTCTGCTTTTTCTTCATGTGATTTGGCAGCAGGAACAAGAGTACCAGATTGCAGAACAGCTCGGTGAGCCATCTGGGAGGGTGAGGTGAGAGCAGCGTATAGGCTTCATACACAAAGAGCAACACATTCAAACATGAAACTCAAAAAATGTGCACAGATGTGTATGTTAGATGACAAAAACAGCAGTAGTGATGTGAGGAACACCAGTTTTAGACCAGGTTGAGCTGTATGATGAATGATGAATATCCATTTAAATGCACAATAATTGATTACACAGCAGTGGGGAGTAGACTTCATCACAGTAGATGTCTTTCTGAAAGTGCTGTAACTAAGTTTTAAGAATATAATTCACCCACTGTTATCATCTTCAATGCCCTGTACCAACAGCAGCTACCTGAACGCTACTCCAACAGAGGTTGATTATCTTGTTAGTAATTTTTAACTCTTTATTACGTATGACTCTGGATACTGTAGCTCCTGTGAAAAAGAGAGCCTCAAATCAGAAGTCCCTGACTCCGTGGTATAATTCTCAAACACGTAGCCTAAAGCAGATAACTCGTAAGCTGGAGAGGAAATGGCGTGTCACAAATTTAGCCTGGAGAAATAGTTTGCTGCTCTATAAGAAAGCCCTCCGCAAAGCTAGAACATCTTACTATTCATCACTAACTGAAGAAAATAAGAACAACCCCAGGTTTCTCTTCAGCACTGTAGCCAGGCTGACAAAAAGTCAGGGAGCAGTTAACTAGTAATGACCTTACGAACGTCATCACAATTAAAATTTTAACCATTAGAGAAAAAATTACTCAATTCAATAAAATGTTCATTTAAATTTTATTTATACAGCACCAAATTACAAAAACAGTCATCTCAAGGTGCTTTATATTGTAAGATAGACCCTACAATAATACATACAGAGAAAAACCCAACAATCATATGACCGCCTATAAGCAAGCACTTTGGTGACAGTGGGAAGAAACCTCCAGCAGAACCAGGCTCAGGAAGGGGCGGGGCCATCTGCTGCAACTGGTTGGGGTGAGAGAAGGAAGCCAGGATAAAGACATGCTGTGGAAGAGAGACAGAGATTAATAACAAGTATTATTCAGCAGAGAGGTCTATTAACACATAGTGAGCGAGAAAGGTGACTGAAGAAGAAATACTCAATGCATCATGGGAATCCCCAAGCAGCCTACACCTATTGCAGCATAACTAAGGGAGAATTCAGGGTCACCTGATCCAGCCCTAACTATATACTTTAGCAAAAAGGAAAGTTTGAAGCCTAATCTTAAAAGTAGAGATGGTGTCTGTCTCCTGAATCCAAACTGGAAGCTGGTTCCACAGAAGAGGAGCCTGAATACCGAAGGCTCTGCCTCCCATTCTACTTTTAAATACTCTAGGAACAGCAAGTAAGCCTGCAGTGCGAGAGCGAAGTGCTCTAATAGGGTGATATGGTACTACAAGGTTATTAAGATAAGATGGGGCCTGATTATTTAAGACCTTGTATGTGAGGAGCAGGATTTTGAATTCAATTCTTTATTTAACAGGGAGCCAATGAAGGGAAGCCAAAACAGGAGAAATCTGCTCTCTCTTTCTAGTCCCTGTCAGGACGCTTGCTGCAGCATTTGGAGTAACATTATTTACAGCTACTTTCAGTACCACTGATATTCATTTAGAATTTGAAGAATTATCTGTCAAGTTTCAGAGCTCATCACGGCACAGAAACAGCTTTAGTGAAGGTTACAAATGACTTTCTTATGGCCTCTGACAGTGGACTCATCTCTGTGCTTGTCCTGCTAGACAGTGCAGCGTTCGATACTGTCGACCATAATATCCTATTAGAGCGATTAGAGCACGCTGTAGGTATTACAGGTACTGCGCTGCAGTGGTTTGTATCATATCTATCTAATAGACTAATTTGTTCATGTAAATGGAGAGTCCTCTTCACACACTAAGGTTAATTATGGAGTTTCACAGGGTTCAGTGCTAGGACCAATTCCGTTTACATTATACATGCTTCCCTTAGGCAGCATCATTAGAAGACATAGCATACATTTTCACTGCTATTCAGATGACACCCAGCTCTATCTATCTATGAAGCCAGATAACACACACCAATTAGTTAAACTGCAGAAATGTCTTAAAGACATTTTTGACCAGTATATGTGCTTCAATGCACATATTTCATTTAACTTTCTGGCACACACAAGGCTTCCAGCTCAGCACCTTTGCTTTCTCCATGGCCAGCTGTCCAGTTGACTCCTTCCTCCACTGCCAGTCTCCAGCATCACTAAAGAAAGAACAGAGTTCACATGTGTGATTCCTTCCACCTGGCCTCAGCCTCACTGACACTGCCCCTCTAGCCCACTACACCACCCCTCCACAGCAGTGGAGCGAAAGATTACACCCCTGCCACACACACCCCGACTGAGGCCGGACCTACTCCCCCAGGTCAGAAAATCAGGCACAGCCATCTGCACCCCCAGCCTATGGATCACCTGCATTTAAAGGGCTGTAAAGCCAGATACCACCGGGTGATCCGGCGTTGGTATCTTTGAATGTAGTGGAGCCATTACAGCAGCACATGGTCTGGTCAGAGGGTAAATGAGCATCCAAGGAGGTAATAACAAAAAGAGTTGACCGCACACCAGATAGCCAGGCACTCCTTCTGGACTGTACTGTACCTCCTTTCCCAGTCTGTCAGTTTCTGGCTGATGTAGAGAATGAGGCAGTCGATCCCCCTTACCTGCAGGGACAAAATGCCCCCCTGCCCTGTGTTCAAGGCATCCGTCTGCAGGATGAATGGGAGGGAAAAGTTAGGTGTGTGGAATAGTGGCTCCCCACAGATAGCCATTTTCACCTGCAAAAATGCCCCTCTGTCCACTGGACCAGATCTGGAGCACCCTTTCAGGTAAGATCGGTCAAGAGGCTGATTAGGTCCGAGAACCAGGCACGAACTGGTGATAGTAATCAGCCAACCCCAGGAACTGTCTCACCTCCTTTTTGGTCTTGGGGAGCAGGCAGAATGCAGTAGCTGCTATTTTCTCCATCTGTGGACACACCTGTCCATCTCCCAAGTGGTACCCCAGATCCTGTACCTCCCTCCATCCAACTGCACATTTCTTTGGGGTGGCTGTGAGCTCCACCTGCCTCATGGACTCTAGGACCGCGGCCACCCACTGCGCATGCTCCGCCCAGATGTCACTGTGGATGATCACGTCATCCAGGTAGGTGGCAGCATATGCAGTGTGTGGCTGCCGCACCCGGTCTATGAGGCGCTGGAAAGTGGCCAGGGCTCCTAACAAGCCGAAGTGTGACAAATTGGTACAACCCGTACGGAGTGGAGAACGCCGTCTTTTTCTTAAACTCGCAGACAGGGGAATCTGCCAGTAGCCATTGGTTAAATCCAGTTCGGTGAAAAATTAAGCTGTCCTAACCAGTCCAGGAGCTCATCGACCCAGAGCATGGGGTACACATAAAACCGTGACACCTCGTTCATCTTGCGGTAGTCGACACAGAACTGTATAGACCCATCTTTCTTTACAACTAAAACTATGGGGCTACACCAAGTACTGTGCAACTCTTCTATCACTCCCATTTTCAGCATTTCAGTTAATTCTTTCTGAACAATTTGTCACTTCTGGGCCCTAGGGAGGAAGAGTGGAGATAAATGGATTAGTGTATGCTCTGCAAGGGCAGGCCTAGGAGGCTTCCTCCGCAGTGCCAGCCGGCTGGTTACGGCTCACCACTCCCTCTGGCCAGGCAGCCAGGTGATCCTTCACGAGGGTAACCGCGGCTTCCAGGCTTCCTGGTCTGTGGCAATGGAGCCAGCGGGCTGTTTCCCTGGGCAGGCCCTCCACAAACTGTTCTAGGACCACCGTTGCCAGCATCCGTGTGTTCCACTCCAGTGTAATTACTTACACCTGGCTCTTCGCCTCCCTGGCACCATCCAGAGACCACACCCCTGCGACATCCCGTCTTCCTTCTCTAAACCCATCCGGTTGCAGCAGATGGCCGCCCCTCCCTGAGCCTGGATCTGCTGGAGGTTTCTCCCCGTCAAAAAGGGAGTTTTTCCTTCCCACTATCACCAAAGTGCTGTCATGTGTAGAGGCTATGATTGCTGGGTTTTTCTCTGTATATCTCTTATGTAGGCTCTACCTTACAATATAAAGTGCCTTGATGCGACTGTTGTTGTGATTTGGCGCTGTATAAATAAAACTGAATTGAATTATCTTATCCTCTTATGTTCACGTTAGTGGAAAAATAGAGGCACTTTGTTGGTAGCATTAATCAAATATTCAACCCAATACAAACAAAACAAAACAACAAAAAAAACCAAACAAACCACACAATGATTCCTCACAAAATATTTAATAACAGAATAAAAAACTGGTTACAAGCACTGTTGAATAATATGAAGCACTTCTTCCTTCTTAATTCTATAATGTACCAATATGTAAATCCTACATGTCAGAGTTTACCTACATCGTTATAATGAACACATCTATCTGAGGAAAGTTTGCATAACATATATTCTACCCTCTCTCTGTTGCTGAAAGATCAGGTGTGCTCAAGAGATGCAAGTCATTGGACATGTTGCATAAATTATTAATAAATGCATACGGTTGGATTATGGGATTTGAGACAGGCATTGCATAGGCTTTTCTAAAGGGATACATGCATACATATTATAGGACTGAGTAGAACAGTGCAGCAAGGAGCAATACCACACAAGTTATTGTTGATTCAGCATACAACGGAACACACATGATAGAAACACGGGTGTGTTGTGTTACTATGTAACTTCTATGTGTGGTACTAAGTACAGCCCATTAACAGTTTCTATATAAATCCAATTTTTAAGGCTTTGTAACTGGATGCTTTAATTATATGTAGTACACATTTTCTTCATTTTTGTGTAAAGCTGCTACATGAAGCAAATATATTGTTGATCACTCAAATAAGTAACAGAAGAATAAAAAAATCAAATAAAAAACTCCACTGATAAACTAGTGTGAAGCACAGTGGAAGTTCAAACTTGACATTAATGATCAGCAAATCGCTGTCAGGGGTGACACTGGGTTCATAGCATACCAGAAAAAGTAGGCTTTTGTGGCATGTGGCCCACATTTTTTTTCAGGTTTCATAACCAAAAATGTTATAAACACTAGATGACTCTGTACATATGGTGAGCCTCTTATTGTAACCAGGTTCTTATTGTAACCATGATATGATAGAATAAAAAGTAAGAAATCGTGAACTGAATCATAATCAAGACTTTTCTATTCAAATCAGAGGGGTATATATGTAGTTTTACTGTTTAAGTCAGGTTTCACCATTTATTTTTTAGAAATGTCAATTATGTTAAAAGTTGGACTAGAATGCACACTTTACACACTTCAGCAGGGCTTGCCACTTGATAAATGTAAATAAATTCTGAGAAATTACATAAAAATTTAAATCAGGAGAGAAGTGATTTCCAGCTCGACACATCATTAAACATGAACACTTGTCCAGCACAAAAATACCCATCCACCCTTTGGCACATTTTACTCCATTCTGACATCATCAGTGCACTGAGCTGTAGATTCTTTTGTTCTTTATTAAAAGCGAGGCCCACTTCTTTGATCAACTGCAATGGCCTGCCACCTCTCATTCTCAGTTATTTCAGATGTTGTCCTAAGAAACAGATAAGATAAATGGAACTAGATAAGCATGACATGACCTGGAGACTTTTTAAGACAGTATTAAAGAGTCCATGTTCCTCCCCAGAAGTCAGAATACAAGGGCGGTCTAATCCAAACTACTGTATTTACTCCAAGAGTGACCACCTTTAGCTATTCTGCTTTTATGACAAATTAAATGAAAACATTACTGTGAAAAGTGGCCTTGACAGGTATGAGATGAGCAGAGCATTAGCGTGACGATCGACACAGGAACTGTAGTCAGCTGCACTGATGATGTCACAACTTCACAACACAAGCAAACAGTAACCGTAATGAAGCAAAAAACAGAAAAACCCAGACTGTCTGCAAATATAATAAAAATGTTCTAAGTGAAGTTAAAAGTCCTGAAGCTTCAGTGGAAAAACCTTGAGTTTGTTTACAGGGCATTTTTTTTCTTTTACTATAAAGGCTGTACTTTGAGCCTTTAATCTCCCTGTTGACTCTACCTTTGGCCACCATTAGAAATAAAGCTTTTAAATTGTGAAAAGGGTTTATTTGAGGAAATATGGTAAGATATTTGTCATATAAAATGTATAAACGCCAAAGTACTGTGCCTAGCACTGCTGCTATAGTCTTTGGTTTCAGCCTTCTTGTTCAACAATTCTATGTATGAACTGCGACTTTGGCTTATCGTTGTTTTAATTTCTAAATCTCTCTTTGGTGGATTTAAATGGTCAAACTAAAACAATTCCAGTCAGTCTCCAATCAAATGGTAAACAAGCACTGATCCACGTCTCCTCCAATTTGTCAAAGTAAGAAAATTAGATTTATGCGAGTCTGGTAAAAATGATACTACATGAAAAATAAAAGAATCAAACTAATCTAAAAGTCATGAGCTCAAACTCAAAAGGATGTCAGGGCTATGTGGAATGTATTTTACAGATGTTAAGCTTTCTGTTGTCCTGTCTTCATATGTACTTCACATCTGTAAATGATAAGATTAAGAATGACTGCTGTGCCAATTAATACTTCTAATGGTAATGGTCAGTTTTATACATGGTTAAGAGATCATGGTTTCATATAGTAAAAAACCTTAGAAGGCATTTAACCATGCAGTGCAGAATGCAAAATGTTGTTTGCATACACACATGATGCTCTAGGTTGTGCTGTTCTTATAGACTAGATCTGTTACAGAGAGATATGCACTGCAGACTGATCTGCAGAGTTAGGGTAGACTGATTCTGTGGTCTAGTACAGTTACACATGATCTTCAATCACAGGGGAATGTCGGGTCTTAGGTTCAAGTCAACATTTCCTACATAATCCACAGCCCATCATAGAGTTTTCTGTTGTCTTCTGTTGTCACAGGAGATCTTCTATGTGGGTGGAGGTCCTTCGTAGCGGAGCATGATGTTGAAGGATCGGGCAAAGTTGTTAGAGAGAGAGCAGCTATTGCCTTCATCCATGAGAGGCAGCAAGAAGGCCAGGAGCAGCAGAGCGAGGAAGAGGAGCCACAGAGGAAGAGCCAACCGACAAACCCGCTGCAGCAATCCAGGTTTCTGCTGATAAAGAAGTAACACAGTGTTACTGGAACACATAGTTAATCAAACAAGTTAATCCCCATTGAGACATGTTAAAATCACCAACTATACAGCACTAAAATGCATGCTTGCAGCCTGGCACAAATAATGCTTCTGGCCTATTCATAATGAATCCATTTGGAACTCTCAAAGCTTAAAGAACAAAAGAACTCACAATGGACTTCAGGAGGTACAAACAGGTTCACTCTCCTCTAATTATAAATGGCAAACGAGTGTAATTTGTCTCCATTTTCAGGTTTTTGGGTACCCACATCTTTGCCAATCTTACCTGGACCCACAACATCAATTCCCTGGTAAAAAAGGACTATATTCCAAATATATATAATGAATATATCCCGTCTTAACAATTAATCCGTTTGGAACTCTCAGAGCTTAAAGTTAGGCTACTTTGACTGAGAAAAACAGTTGTAGCTAGTTGCTAATAGCAATGTCCCATGATGGTGCCTCTGTAATGGAGCAATAGCATGTCCAAGTCTACCCTTAAATTTTGGTGAAATTCTAATATTTTTGGTTTTTAACTTTGTTAGGTAGCACATTTGCAGTTCATGAATACTGCTTGCTAACCAAGCTACCCAAGGCTGCCAGCAATACTTAATAACAGCACTGTACCATCAATCATCATGCCTGGTTAAAAACAAACAAAAACAATAAAACAAAACAAGGTGACGGGAGCTAAAATGTCATCTAGATGCTTCAAAACTGCAGTCTACCAAAGAGTAGTTGACATCACAGCACTCATACCCATGTTTTATTCATCTTTACAGTCTACAGTGTTTTTATTAGTATCTGTGACGTGAATGACAACAGTGATATGGTTCTGTGATCATTCATCAGCGCTTAAAAAGAGAAAACCTGTTAAAAAAGGAAATTTGCACCATCCCAAGCAGAAAGCAGAAGACGGCTCAGTCACACAGTCAGAAACATCACACCAGAGCAAAATGACTCAGCTCAGGCCTCTGCCTCTTTTCTCTCAGACTTGTTATTCTCTGAATCATGTTTGCCGCCTACATCCATCTTTCACCTTCTGAACACTGTATCACCCAGCCTCACTGGTGGCAATTTAAAAACAACAAAACTGAGGTCTACACAGTGTAATACCAGGAAAAAGGCAGAAAAATATTTAAGATGCTTTGTATTGGTGTGTAATATAAATAAAACTTCCCAAAATATGCCACTGTTGTACTTCCTCACATGTCAGATGTCTGTGTACTTTACAAGTAACAATTAATCCAGGTGGCTGAGGGACAAATTGATAGAAAATGCATTAATGAACTTGAATTAAGTCTTTGATAATGATGATGATTATGAGAATATGCACAATGCCTAATCAGCCACAATGGTTTTGTGTTGGGCATCATTGTGATTCACATGTTATCTTTTTTACTCAATGAAATATTTCTCAGTGTGAAAATTTTGTATAGATTATGGTCACTAGTTACCATTTTTTCAACTTTCTGAAAAAAATATAATAATAGCAGCTCCTTCAGGACAGTAACTGCAACTGACCAAATGTAATAGCACTGCAGTGGTCTGAAAGGCTTTTCCAATATGTGGCTATTACTGTTAAAAAAGATAGTTGGATGCATCTTTGGTCCACTCTTCTTTACAATGTTGTAGCACTCCACCAATCAGGACAGTTAGTTTGCCAGAACTAAGCCACTCCCCCAGTAAAAGACATATGACAGCCCATCTGGAGTTTGTCAGAAGGCACTAGACCAGGGGTCTGCAACCTTTAACACCCAAAGAGCCACTTGGACCCGGTTTCCACGCAAAAGAAAACACTGGGAGCCGCAAATACTTTTTGAAATCTAAAATGAAGATAACACTGTTTAGATTGTTTTTTACCTTTGTGTGAACAACTAAAGTAAGTAAGTAAAGTTTATTTATTAAGCGCTTTTCACAGACAGGCAGTCACAAAGCGCTGTACACAAATATTAAAATAAACAATACAATCAATAGACATTATACACAATGTAAAAGATCAAATGTAAATAATGTAAAGAATATAAAATACGTAGATCAACAAAAGGCTTGTTTGAACAGAAAAGTTTTTAACTGCTTTTTTAAAAGAATCCACAGAGCAACTAAGGTGTGTTGCTTATAAAATCCATGAAGTGCTACAGAGAAAATTACATTTTATTTATGTAATTAACACATTTTGAACTCTTAAAGAAATATAACAAAAGGAAAGACACCGAGCTGAACTAAAATGATCCATGTAGCAAACAAAAACTGTTGTGAGCCGCCACCCTTTTAAAAAGTAATTGGAAAAAAAGCACTATGCCGCTAAAAATAATAGATATTTGCAAAATTCTGCCTAAATATCTATTTTACCTTGTTAATGTGTGTGGCGGGGCGTGGTCTGCAGTGCCGCTGAATGGGAGTCGGACGCACCTGAGCAGCACCCGCAATCACGCCTCGCCGCCTTAAAGTCTGCGCTATCTGTGCTGTTGTTGGTAGGCCTATATGTCGGGCTGTGAGCTGAAAAGCTACAGCCGGCTGTATGCGTACAGCAACCGTGTGTGAAAAGTGGTCAATAAAGAGATGCTGAAAAGCATGTTCATGCAAACATCGTCGGGTCTGCCGTGATATGTTTACAATGAGACTTCTGGTCCCGAACCTCTGCGCACAGCGTCTGCAAATCGGGGCTTTCATCTTTACGCAGGACTGTAAACTGTCATCTGTGAGGCGTGAGCGGTGTTTGTTTTTAACATAGTTCACGGTGGAGAACAGCTGCTGACATAATGTGGATCCGAAGATCCATAATTGGCCTACCTGGGGTTGAAAGTCTCGATAAATGCACGGCGTTTCGGCGGGTATATTGGCTTCCGCAAGTGTGACGCTTATTTTGAGCGATGAAAAAAAATAATAAAATATAATTTTATTTTTATATTTCAAAATC
>NC_052960.1:28824781-28849781 GCF_013358895.1 Oreochromis aureus
AGAGATATATGACATAGATGATTGGTGGGCTTAGAAGCCACGAAGGTCCCAATATGCAAATTTAAATGTGTCAGGACTCAGATATGATTGGCTGGCTGGGAAGCCATGAAGGTCCCAATATGCAAATTTGAATGTGCCAGGACTCAGATATGATTGGCTGGCTGGGAAGCCATGAAGGCAACAATATGCAAATTTGAATATGCCAGGACTCAGATATGATTGGCTGGCTGAGAAGCCATGAAGGTCCCAATATGCAAATTTGAATGTGCCAGGACTCAGATTTGATTGGCTGGCTGGGAAGCCATGAAGGCAACAATATGCAAATTTGAATGTGCCAGGACTCAGATATGATTGGCTGGCTGGGAAGCCATGAATGCCCCAATATGCAAATTTAAATGTGCCAAGACTCAGATATGATTGGCTGGCTGAGAAGCCATGAAGGTCCCAATATGCAAATTTGAATGTGCCAGGACTCAGATATGATTGGCTGGCTGGGAAGCCGTCCAGGTCCTGATATGTAAATTTGAATATTAGGACTGACTCCCTGGGGACCTGGCAGAAATATATAGAAATACAATGATTACCCAGAAATACTGCATTTAGTAGAAATACTATGTTTTAGCACAAATACTATAAAATGGCAGAAATACTATAATTAAGCAGAAATATTATATTAAGTACAAATCCTATAAAATAGCAGAAATAGTATGATTTAGCAGAAATGCTGTATTTAGCACAAATACTGAAAAGCAGCACAAATGCTATGACTTAGCACAATAGTAATAACTTAAATAGAAAAATTGGAAAAGCAGAATGGACAGCTGAAAAAAAAGTCCCACAAGCACAGAGAGACACACACAGGATCAAATTCAGTCAACCAGTCTAAATATATTGAATTTAAATCATACAATAAGATGCTCCCATAAAAACTCTCTCGCCTCCTCTCTCTCTCTCTCTCTGTCTCACACACACACACACACACACACACACACACACACACAGGAAGAGAAAATCAAGTTTCTAGGTCAGTCAAGCAGCCTGGGAGCTGCTAAATTTGAATCCACCAATCAGAGAGGCTGTGTACTTTTTCCCGCCAAAACTGGTGCACTAAGTTCAGGCCTTTACACATGCAGCACAGAGAGAGACAGGATTTTTGCAGTCTATTTCTCATAGTGAGAATTCCCCTCAAACAAACAGCCATAAATTTCTAACCGTAGGGGCTAAAACATTCATTCTTAGACCATTTTATTCAGAAGACATAGGGGAATCTTGAAATGCTGACCATTTAAAATAAAAATATGAAATATTAGAGATATATGACATAGATGAATGGTGGGCTTAGAAGCCATGAATGTCCCAATATGCAAATTTAAATGTGCCAGGACTCAGATATGATTGGCTGGCTGGGAAGCCATGAAGGCAACAATATGCAAATTTAAATGTGCCAGGACTCAGATATGATTGGCTGGCTGGGAAGCCATGAAGGTCCCAATATGCAAATTTGAATGTGCCAGGACTCAGATATGATTGGCTGGCTGGGAAGCCGTGCATGACTTGATATGTCAATTTGAAAATTACAGTCCTCACAGAGGATTGGCTTCCTGAGGAGCTGGCAGGAATACATAGAAATACTATGATTACCCAGAAATACTGCGTTTAGTAGAAATACTATGTTTTAGCACAAATACTATAATTAAGCAGAAATATTATATTAAGTACAAATCCTATAAAATAGCAGAAATAGTATGATTTAGCACAAATGCTGTATTTAGCACAAATCTTATAAAATAGCAGAAATAGTATGATTTAGCAGAAATGCTGCTGTATTTAGCACAAGTACTGAAAAGCAGCACAAATGCTATGACTTAGCACAATAGTAATAACTTAAATAGAAAAATTGGAAAAGCAAAATGGACAGCTGCAAAAGTCCCACAAGCACAGAGGGACACACACAGGATCAAATTCAGTCAACCAGTCCAAATATATTGAATTTAAATCATACAATAAGATGCTCCCATAAAAACTCTCTCTCTCTCTCTCTCTCTCTCACACACACACACACACACACACACACACACACACACACACATACATACATATACACACACACACACACACACACACACACACACACAGGAGAGAAAATCAAGTTTCTAGGTCAGTCAAGCAGCCTGGAGCTGCTAAATTTGAATCCACCAATCAGAGAGGCTGTGTAGTTTTTCCCGCCAAAACAGGTGCAGCCGTTTTACACACACAGAGCACAGAGACAGGATTTCTGCAGTGAATTTCTCATAGTGAGGATTCCTCTCAAACAAATGGCCATAACTTCCTAACCGTAGGGGCTAGAACAGTCATTCTTACACCGTTTTGTTCAGAAGAGATGGGGGAATCTTAAAGTGTTGACAATTTATCATTAAAATATGAATTATTGACAATATTTGACTTCTAATGCACCATAACTGAGTAGAGGCAAGCAAAATCTGCCTTGACTTGCCCTCAAACAACGCTTTCTAACTCTAAATCTATTTGGAGTATCGATATCATTCTTTCACCGTAAGAGACAGCAGGCTTTGGTGAACAGTCATGGAAATTTTCAGGTCTCTGTGGAAATCTATCAAAAAGATATGACGAGAGAAAAAAGTGTCCCATTTCCAGAGTTTGAAATCTGAAGAAATCTGAGTGAGGGACGAATTTCCTACCCTCAAACAAACCCAATTAATGGCCAAATGGTAATAGATGAGAAAACAATTCTTGAATTGTGAGCATCAGGAGTGTCTGAAGATATATTGGCACAAGCCTCATGTCTTAACTTCGCTTCGTTGGGGAGATGTGACGATTCGAAAATGCCTCTCATTACAGAAATCCAGCGGTGATTTTAAACGAACTCTCCATTGACTTTCTATAGGGATTTTTGAGACTTTGTGTTGGTCTGAGGAGATTTGCCAAAATTCTATAAATCCCACAACAATGATAGTAACATTTTCTGAAAGCCAGCAAAAATACCTACGTTTTGATGTATAATTTGTGTGGGTTAAGTGAAAATTGAGCGAGTAGCAAGAAGTTGTTCGGACATGAAGAGAAAATTGCCAAAGGTACAGTGGCTCACTTAGAACCAACTGCATAGCAACCATAACAACGCATGTATTTTGTGAAAAATCACAAAGATGAAACTGAAAACTTAAACACGGATAAGATGAAAATGGTAACAGATATGAAAAAGCTGAATCATACATGAATAGCCCAATAATTTGTGAACATTTTAAAGTTTGAATGGTTGTTCTACATGAAAGTAGGAAAAAAGTAGATAAGTTTCAAAAACAAGCAAGTTTTAGCAGAATTTTGGAAGTTTTCCATTCATTTCAATGGGACAAAAATTGCATAAAAAGCTTAATATTTTAAAAGTATAACAGCAGAAAATACCAAAAGTCATTGCCGGAAAGAGCAAAATAGCAGAATAGTTTAAAATTTGAACGGTGAAAATAGCACAAAAATTGTGGAAGTAGTTCTCTGCGAAAAACGTCACGGAAGCAACTTGAAGAATAATAATAATAAGGTAGAATAATAATAATAAAGAATAAAGAGAAACAGGAACTCAATAGTGTGGATGCCTCCAGCATCCACACAACTAGAAAAATTTGCATTTCCTGCGAAAATGCTGTGTGGATGCCTTAACGCTGAAGCTGTCTGCTGAAAAGCTGAAAAAGCTGAAAAGTTGCATGGTGGTGAAAAAAGAATGTCACCCTGAGCAGGATTCGAACCTGCACCTCCTGGGTGCAAGGCAGCTACTCATCTCACTGTGCCAAATTCACTCTCACAAGATAAGAGATGGAGAGACTGACAATTATGGTGAAATGAGCAGAAACTGCTGAGAATTGTGCTGATAAGAGGTGAAATGGTTGAAAATTTTGCAGAAAAGAGGTGAATCAGCAGAATTTCTGCTGAAAAGATGTTTTTGCTGAAAATAGCTGAAAAAGCTGGGAAACTGAAAATTTTGCTGGAAAGGGTGAAAACCTGAAATTGAGTTAAAAGGTTTCTCTGCGTAAAACAGGTTTCTGCTTAAAACAGCTAAAAAGTTAAGATTTGTGCTGAAAACAGGTGTTCAAATCCCATGACCAGGATTTGAACCTGGTCCTTCTGTTCTCAAGGCAGCTACTCATCTCACTGAACTAAACTTGTTCCGACAAACACAAGAGATGGAGAAACTGACAATTTTGCTAAATGAGCAGAGGCTGCTGAGTTTTGTGCTGAGAAGTGAAAAGCTGAAAAATCTGCAGAAAAGAGGTGAATCAGCAGAATTTCTGCAGAAAAGATGGAAAGAAGAATATTGCGCTGAAAAGAGGTAAATCAGCAGAATTTCTGCTGAAAAAGGCGGAAAGAAGCAATCACAGTAGCTGCTCATCTCACTGAGCCAAAGCAGTTCTTGTCCCACCAAGAGATATGATGAGAGAAATTCTTCTGAAAGAGCAGAACAGGCTGAAACTTTTCAGCTACTCATTGAGTAAAACTGGTTCTCACATAACTGAAAAAAGGTGAAAAAGCTGAAAATTCTGATAACAACAGCAGAAGTGGCTGACATTTGTGCTGATAAGAGGTGAAAACGCAAACTTTCTGCTGAAAAGAGGCAAAACAACCTGTTTCTGCTCAAATTCACCAATCAGAGGTACTGCCTCTGTCTGCTTCATCAGGTGGGTACTTGTATGTATTTCTGCCATGGGCGTTAACAAGAATCTGAGGTCCATATTAGAAAAGCTGCTAAAATCATAAAACTTGCGCTGAAAAGAGATGAATCAGCAGAGTTTCTGCTCAAAAGAGATGTCTTTTTTCTGAATACAGCCAAAAAAGCTGGAATTTGTGCTGAAAAGGGGTGAAAAAAATGAACATAGTGTTTCTGCCATATTGTGGTACTACTACATTACAACATGAATACGGATTAAAGATGAAAGAAACCGGCAACAAATTCCTCCACTACAAACCAGTCTGATATCACTTCTTTGCAGTGTTCACGTTTACTAAGGCACTACCCAAAAGGCGCCACAAGAGGGCACTCCAACACAACAGATGACCTATGTACACTGATGCACTTAGTAACAGTCAGCCTCCTTGAATTGGCAGAAATACTGTGATTTAGTAGTAATACTATAACATAACAGATATACTACCAGGCTCAAAGCAGCTTCTCATCTCACTGACCCAAACACATTCTCACAGAGAAGAGGTGGACAGACTGACAATTCTGCTGAAATGAGCAGAAGCTGCTGAGAATTGTGCTGATAAGAGGTGAAAAGGCTGAAAATTTTGCAGAAAAGAGGTGAATCAGAAGAATTTCTGCAGAAAAGAGGCAAAGGAGCAGAAACGTGCGCTGAAAGAGATGAATCAGCAGAGTTTCTGCTGAAAAGAGTTTTTTTCTGAAAACAGCCCCAAAAATGGAATTTGTGCTGAAAAGGGGTGAAAAAAATGAAAACTTTGCTGAAAAGGGGTGAAGAAGGTAAAGTATACCAAATCAAACTATTTGTGCCAAAACATAGTGTTTCTGCCATATTGTGGTATTTGTGCCACAAAAGTTACTACATTACAACATGAATACGGATTAAAGATGAAAGAAACTGGCAACAAATTCCTCCACTACAAACCAGTCTGATACCACTTCTTTGCAGTGTTCACTAAGGCACCACCCAAAAGGCGCCACAAGAGGGCACTCCAACACAAGAGATGAGGTGAATGAGCAGAATTTCTGCTGAAAAGAGGCAGAAGGTTCTGTATGTAGAAAAAGAAACACTGTTGAACCATGTGTGAAATAAATAAAGAAATGAAATGAAAGAACAACCTGGTTCTTCTCAAATTCACCAATCAGAGATACTGCCTCAGTCTGCTTCATCAGGCTGTGTACTTGTTTCTGCCATGGGCGTTAACAAGAATCTGAGGTCCATATTAGAAAAGCTGCTAAAATCATAAAACTTTGCAGAATTGTAATAAATTAGCAATATAAATTACAGGTCTGTGATAGTGTATAAATTTGTAGTGAAAAAAAAAAACATGGACCAAGGTGGGATTGAACCCACGACCTTTGAGCTGCAGAGCCGTGTCATTAGTGATTGCGCCACCTGGAAAGGGGCGGCGGTCTGAAAGACAGATACTTGGGCAGTCAGAAAATAGATCGCGGTGAGAGGCGGAAAAACGCCGCTTTTTGGAGTTACAAAGCGTCGTGTAACTCAAAAACTAGGTGGGATAGAAGCATAATTCTTGTACTGGGTGAATCAGCGGACTTTGGTGTATTTTGACTGTGATTTTCATAGCTCTTTCTACCCTGTCGCGGAGATATGACGAGAGAAAAAACAGCTTCATTTCCAGAGTTTGAAGACTGAGAGAAGGACAGATTTCCACCCTCAAACAAACGTAATTCATTGCTCAACGGTAAGATAATTGTAAAACTGCTTCCACTGTGAGTGTCAGCAGTGTCTGAAGATATATTGGCACAAGCCTCATGTCCTAACTTTGCTTTGTTAAAGAGATATGGTGATTTGAAAATGCCTCCCGTTTCAGAATTTCAGCTCTGAATTTCAAAACCTCCCCACAGACTTTGAATGGGAGTATTGAGACCTTGTGTCACTCCGAGGCAAATTGCGAAAAAACGGTAAATCTCACAATAAAGATAGTGACATTGTCTGAAAGCCAGCAAAAATACCTACGTTTTGATGTATAATTTGTGGGGTTGAGTGGAAATTGAGCGAGTAGCAAGAAGTTGTTTAGACATGAAGAGAAAATTCAGAACGGACCAGCACTCACTCTGACTTAATTGTGTAGCAACCATAGCAACGCATGTATTTTCTGAAAAATCACAATTTTGCAACTGAAAACTTAAAAGAGATAAGATTAAAACGGTAGAAGATCTGAAAAAGCTGAATCAGACAGGAATAGCCCAATAATCTGAGAACATTTTAAAGTTTGAATGGAGTTTCTAGGTGAAAGTATGACAAAGTAGTTAAGTTTCGAAGACAAGCAAGTTTTAGCAGAATTGTGGAAGTTTTCCATTCATTTCAATGGGACAAATTAAAGGAAAAAAGTATAATATTTTAAAAAGTATAACAGTAATAAACACCAAAAGTCATAGCCGGCATTAGCAGAAAGAGCAGAACAGTTTAGAGTTTGAACAGAGAAAATCGGCTGAAAACTGAGGGAGTAGATAAGTGCCAAAAAGTGTACGGAAGCAACTGGAATATAGTGGAATAAAGAATAAAGAGAAACAGGAACTCAATAGTGTGGAAGCCCTATTAGGGCATCCACACAATAAAGAGAAACAGGAAAACAATTGTGTGGAAGCCCTTTAGGGCATCCACACAATAAAGAATAAAGAGAAACAGGAAAACAATTGTGTGGAACCCCTTTAGGGCATCCACACAATAATAAAGTAGGATAATAAAGAACTAGAAAAATTTGCATTTCCTGCGAAAATGCAGTGTGGATGCTGTAATGCTGAAGCTGTCTGCCGAAACTAGCAGAAAAAGCTGAAAAGTTGCAGAATTTGTAAAAACTTTGCAGAAGCAAAGGAACTTTGCTAAAATGTAGTAACTTAGCAGAACTGCAATATCTTAGAGGAAACATAATACTTGGCAGAAATACAATAGCATAGCAGAACTTAGCAGAAATATTGTAACTTACCAGAAACACGATAACTTCTCAAAAATACAAGAATTTAGGAGAAATAGTATAAGATAACAGAAAGAATATATTTAGCCAAACATTCTTAAACATTACAGAAATACTATGATTTAGAAAAACAGTACAACATAGCAGAAATGCTGCGATTTACCAGAGACACTGTAATTTACTATTAATATTGAAATTTTTTTAAAAATACTATGTTTTAGCACAAATACTGTAATTTGACAGAAATACTATCATTCGGCAGAAATACTCTGGTTTAGCACAAATATTATAACATAGCAGTAATACAATTATATAGCAGAAATGCTATATTTAGAAAGAAAAATATAATATAGTAGAAATACTATGATTTAGCAGAAATACTGTAATCAGCACATATACTGTAACATGACAGAAATTCCTCCACTTAGTAGTAATACTGTAACATAAAACAAATGTTATGATTTGGCACAAAAACCATAATTTGGCAAAATACTATGATTTAGCAGAAATACTATGATTGAGCAGAAGTACTAAGATGTAGTAAAAGTACTTTGATTTAACAGAAATACAATTATGGAGGAGTAATACTTTAAAATGGGAGAAATATTGATACACACACACACACAGAGCCTAAAGGAACAGTATTTGTGCCATGGAGTGTTAACAAGAATCTGAGGTCCATATTACAAAAGCTGCTAAAATCATAAAAGGTTGCAGAATTGTAATAAATGATGAATATGAATTAGTGGTCTGTGATAGTGTATTAATTTGTAGGAAAAAAACACATGTTGCCCAAGGTGTAATTGAACCCATGACCTTTGGGTTGAAGACCTGTGTCATTACCAACTGCGCCACTGGGAAAGAGAGCAAGTGCCTGGAAAACAGGGTGATGAGCAGTCAGAATCAGATTGCGGTGAGAGGCGAAAAACGCCGTTTTTGCAGTTACAAAACGTCGTGTAACTCAAAAACTAGGTGGACTAGAAGCATAATTCTTGTACTGGGTGAATCAGCGTACTTTCGTGTACTTTGACTGTGATTTGCATTGCTCTTTGTACATCTGTCGCTGAGATATGACGAGAGAAGAAAGGGCAGACCCCAGATATGATTGGCTGGCTGGGAAGCCGTGCAGGCCCTGATATGTATTTGTATGTATCAGTCCTCACAGAGGATTAGCTGCCTGGGGACCTGGCAGAAATATATAGAAATAGTATGATTAAGCATAAATACTACATTTTTAGAAAAACTATATTAAGCACAAATCCTATAAAAAGCAGAAATACTATATTAAGCAATATAAATATCCTCTAAAAATCCTATAAAAAGCAGTAAAACTGTACTATGATTTGGTAGAAAACCCTAATTAATCAAAAATACTAAATTTGGCAGAAATAGCAGAAACACTATATTTAGCACAAATCTTATGAAATAGCAGAAAGAGTATGATTTAGCAGAAATGCTGTATTTAGCACAAATACTGAAAAGCAGCAGAAATGCTATGACTCAACACAATAGTAATAACTTAAATAGAAAAATTGGAAAAGCAAAATGGACAGCTGAAAGAATCCTGAACATGCTAAGGGTCCCTCAAATCTAATTGTTAAATGAAAAACATCAGCAAAAAAAGTATAACAGTGACACAATCACAAATATGGACACATATGGAAACACACATGCACAGAGAGACACACACAGGATCAAATTCAGTCAACCAGTCTAAATATATTGAATTTAAATCATATAATAAGATGCTCCCATAAAAACTCTCTCTCGCCCTCCCTTTCTCTCTCTCTCTCTCACACACACACACACACACACACACACACACACACACACACATAGGGAGAGACAAGCAAGTTTCTAGGTCAGTCAAGCAGCCTGGGAGCTGCTA
Organism: Oreochromis aureus; assembly: GCF_013358895.1. Taxonomy (NCBI): domain Eukaryota; kingdom Metazoa; phylum Chordata; class Actinopteri; order Cichliformes; family Cichlidae; genus Oreochromis; species Oreochromis aureus. The sequence continues at coordinate 28,834,314 of NC_052960.1, forward strand.
AATTTGAATCCACCAATCAGAGAGGCTGTGTACTTTTTCCCGCCAAAACAGGTGCAGCCGTTTTACACACTCAGCACAGAGAGAGACAGGATTTCTGCAGTGTATTTCTCATAGTGAGGATTCCTCTCAAACAAATGGCCATAATTTCCTAACCGTGAGGGGCTAGAACGGTCATTCTTACACCGTTTTGTTCAGAAGAAATGGGGAATCTTAAAGTGTTGACAATTTATCATTAAAATATGAATTATTAAAGATATTTGACTTGTAATGCACCATAACTGAGTAGAGGCGAAGCAAAAACTGCCTTGACCTGCCCTCAAACAACTCTTTCTAACTCTAAAGCTATTTGGAGTATTGATATAATTCTTTCACCGTAAGAGACAGCAGGCTTTGGTGAACAGTCATGGAAATTTTCAGGTCTTTGTGGAAATCTATCAAAAGATATGACGAGAGAAAAAAGTGGTTCATTTCCAGAGTTTGAAAGCTGAAGAAATCTGAGCGAGGGACAAATTTCCTACCCTCAAACAAACGTAATTCATGGCCAAATGGTAATAGGTGAGAAAAAAAATCGTACACTGTGAGCGTCAGGAGTGTCTGAAGATATATTGGCACAAGCCTCATGTCTTAACGTCGCTTTGTTGGGGAGATATGACGATTCGAATATGCCTCTCATTACAGAAATCAAGCGGTGATTTTGAACAAACTCTCCATTGACTTTCTATGGAGAGTTTTCAGACTTTGTGTTGGTCTGAGGAGATTTGCCAAAATTCTATAAATCTCACAACAATGATGGTGACATTTTCTGAAAGCCAGCAAAAATACCTACGTTTTGATGTATAATTTGTGGAAGTTGAGTGAAAATTGAGCAAGTAGCAAGAAGTTGTTCGGACATGAAGAAGACTGCAAAACTTTCAGTGGCACACTGAAAGCCAAGTGCATAGCAACCATAACAACGCATGTATTTTGTGAAAATCACAAAAATGAAACTCAAAACTTAAAGAGGATAAGATGAAAACGGTAACAGATATGAAAAAGCTGAATCATTCATGAATAGCCCAATAATTTGTGAACATTTTAAAATTTGAATGGTTGTTCTAGGCGAAAGTATGAGAAAGTAGTTAAGTTTCAAAATCAAGCAAGTTTTAGCAGAATTTTGGAAGTTTTCCATTCATTTCAATGGGACAAAAAAAAGCATAAAAAGCTTAATATTTTAAAAAGTATAATAGTTAAAAATACCAAAAGTCATAGCGCACATTAGCAGAAATAGCAGAATAGTTTAAAATTTGAACGGTGAAAATCGGCTGAAAATTGTGGAAGTAGAAAAGTGCCAAAAAAGTGCAAAAGTGGCAACTAGAATAATAACTAGAAAATTTGCATTTCTCTGCGAAAATGCAGTGTGGATGCTGTAAAGCTGAAGCTGTCAGCTGAAACTAGCTGAAAAAGCTGAAAAGTTGCAGAAGTTGTAAAACCTTTGCAAAAATTGTAATAACTTTGCAGAAGCATAAGAACTTAGCAAAATGTAATTACTTAGCAGAACTGCAATAACGTAAAGAAAACATAATACTTGGCAGAAATACAATAACATAGCAGAACTTAGCAGCAGAAATTAGAATAAATATTGTAACTTAGCAGAAACAAGATAACTTTTCAGAAATACAGGATTTTAGCAAACATGGTACAAGATTACATAGATACTTTATTTAAACAAAAATACCTAAACATTGCACAAATACTGTGATTTAGGACAAATACTACAACATAGCAGAAATGCTGTAATTCAGCAAATATATTATGCTATGGCACAAATAGAAAGAATATGCTCAAATACTATGATTTTGCCCAAATAATATGATTAAGCAATAATACTAAGATTTAGTAGAAATACTGTATTTAGCACAAACACCGAAAAGTAGCAGAAATACTGTAAATTAGCATAATAGTAATAACTTGCACAATTACAAATATGGACATGGTAAATGGCCTGTATTTATATAGCGCTTTTATGGTCCCTAAGGACCCCAAAGCTCTTTACATATCCAGTCATTCACCCATTCACACACTGGTGATGGCAAGCTACGTTGTAGCCACAGCCACCCTGGGGCGCACTGACAGAGGCGAGGCTGCTGGACACTGGCGCCACCGGGCCCTCTGACCACCACCAGTAGACAACGAGTGAAGTGTCTTGTCCAAAGACACAACGACCCGAGACTGTGCGAGCCGGGACCTCGAACCGGTAACCTTCCGATTACAAGGCGAACTCCCAACTTTTGAGCCACGATCGCCCTATATATATGGAAACAAACATGCACAGAGACACACACAGGATCCAATTCAATCAACCAGTGTAAATATATTGATTTTAAATCACACAATAAGATACACCCATAAAAAGGCTCTCTCTCTCTCTCTCTGTCATACAGACACACACACACACACACACACACACACACACACACACACACACACACACACACACACAGCAGCAGCAGAAGCAAGCAAGTGAACAAACAGGGCTGTACATACAGTGTTTCCTGTATGTTTCTAGGTGGGTCAAAAAGCCTGGAGCTGCTTAATTTGAATCCACCAATCAGAAAGGCTATGTACTTTTTCCCGCCAAAACAGGTGCACCTGTTTTTACACACGCAACACAGAGACAGGATTTGTGCAGTCTATTTTTCATAGTGAGGACTCCTCTCAAACAAATGGCTATAATTTGCTTACCAGCTGCCCCACTGGGAAAGACAGTGAGCTCTTGGGAAACGGGGTGATGAGCAGTCAGAATTAGATTGCGGTGAGAGCAAAGAGCGCTGTTTTTGGAGTTACAAAACGTCGTGTAACTCCAAAACTAGGTGGACTAGAAGCATAATTCTTGTACTGGGTGAATCAGCGGACTTTGGTGTACTTTGACTGTGATTTTCATTACTCTTTGTACATCCGTCGCTGAGATATGACGAGAGAAGAAACGGCAGACCTCAGATATGATTGGCTGGCTGGGAAGCTGGCAGAAATATATAGTAATAGTGTGATTAAGCATAAATACTACATTTAGCAGAAATACTGTATTAAGCACAAATCCTATAAAAAGCAGAAATACTATATTAAGCACAAATCCTATAAAAAGCAGAAATACTATATTAAGCAATATAAAAATCCTATAAAATGGTATAAAAAGCAAAAATACTGTAATATGATTTGGTAGAAAAACTATAATTAATCAGAAATACTATATTTGGCAGAAATACTGTAATCAGCACATATACTGTAACATGACAGAAATTCCTCCACTTAGTAGTAATACTATAACATAACACAAATGTTATGATGAGTTGAGCGGCTGGTACTCTGGTGCAGTCAGCACAATCTGAGCTGAACACTCTTAAAACTGTAGAGATGACAGTGGACTTCAGGAGACATCCCTCAACTCTGCCCCCCCTCATCATATCAGACAGCCCTGTGTCGACTGTGGAGATCTTCAAGTTGCTGGGTACCACCATCTCCCAGGACCTGAAGTGGGAGACCAACATCAACTCCATCCTCAAAAGACCCAGCAGAGGATGTACTTCCTGAGACAACTGGGGAAGTACAGTCTTCCACAGGAGCTGCTGATCCAGTTCTACACTGCAGTCATTGAGTCTGTCCTGTGCTCCTCCATCACAGTCTGGTATGGTGCAGCCACTAAACAGGACAGGTGCAGACTGCAGCGGACTGTACGGGCAGCAGAAAGGATCATCGGCGCCCCCTGCCCTCCATCCAGGATCTGTACCTCTCAAGAACCAGGAAACGGGCAGGGAAAATCATCACAGACCCCTCACACCCTGGACACAGACTTTTTGATCTGCTGCCCTCTGGCAGGCGGTACAGAAGCCTGCAGACCAGGACCACCCGACACAGGAACAGTTTCTTTCCCTCGCCATCTCCCTTCTAAACAGTTGAACTGTCACACTGCTCCCACTGCCAGACTGCAACTGCACCTTATGTACATTCTGTAGTATTCATTCCACCTCATTTCATTTCTGTATTTTATGTATATAAGTTTAGATTAGTTATTTATAGTTGGTTTACACAGCTTTGTGTATGTATGCGTATGCATGTGGAATGTATATATAGATACGTGTGTGTGTGGGTGCGTGTGGTGTGTGTGTGTGTGTGTGTGTGTGTGTGTGTGTGTGTGTGTGTGTGAGATTTACATTGCTGTGCTCGAGAGCCACCATCTACGGAACCAAATTCCTTGTATTTGTATGCACATATACTTGGCCAATAAACATGATTCTGATGACTTGGCACAAAAACCATGATTTAGCAGAAATACTATGATTGAGCAGAAGTACTAAGATGTAGTAAAAGTACTTTGATTTAAGAGAAATCAATTATCGAGGAGTAATACTTTAAAATGGGAGAAATATTGATACACACACATTCACAGAGCCTAAAGGGAAGAGTATTTGTGCCATGGAGTGTTAAGAAGAATGTGAGGTCCATATTAGAAAAGCTGGTAAAAAGTTTTGAGAATTGTAATAAATGATGAATATGAATTAGTGGTCTGTGATAGTGTATTAATTTGTAGGGCAAAAACATGTTGTCCAAGGTGGAGTTGAACCCACGACCTTTGGGTTGCAGACCTGTGTCATTACCAGCTGCCCCACTGGGAAAGACAGTGAGCACTTGGGAAACAGGGTGATGAGCAGTCAGAATTAGATCGCGTGTGTGAGGCAAAGAGCGCCGTTTTTGGAGTTACAAAACGTCGTGTAACTCCAAAACTAGGTGGACTAGAAGCATAATTCTTGTACTGGGTGAATCAGCGGACTTTGGTGTACTTTGACTGCGATTTTCATTACTCTTTGTACATCCGTCGCTGAGATATGACGAGAGAAGAAACTGCAGACCTCAGATATGATTGGCTGGCTGGGAAGCTGGCAGAAATATATAGTAATAGTGTGATTAAGCATAAATACTACATTTAGCAGAAATACTGTATTAAGCACAAATCCTATAAAAAGCAGAAATACTATATTAAGCACAAATCCTATAAAAAGCAGAAATACTATATTAAGCAATATAAAATCCTATAAAATGGTATAAAAAGCAAAAATACTGTAATATGATTTGGTAGAAAAACTATAATTAATCAGAAATACTATATTTGGCAGAAATACTATATTTAGCACAAATCTTATAAAATAGCAGAAATAGTATGATTCAGCACAATAGTAATAACTTAAACAGAAAAACTGGAAAAGCAAAATGGACAGCTGAAAAATGCTGAACATGCTAAGGGTCCTTCAAATGTACTTGTTAAATGAAAAAAAACTCAGCAAAAAAAAGTGTAACAGTCACACAATCACAAATATGGAAACATATGGAAACACACATGCACAGAGAGACACACACAGGATCAAATTCAGTCAACCAGTCTAAATATATTGAATTTAAATCATACAATAAGATGCTCCCATAAAAACTCTCTCTCGCCCTCTCTCTTCTCTCTCTCTGTCACACACACACACACACACACACACACACACACACACACACAGGGAGAGAAAATCAAGTTTCTAGGTCAGTCAAGCAGCCTGGGAGCTGCTAAATTTGAATCCACCAATCAGAGAGGCTGTGTACTTTTTTCCGCCAAAACAGGTGCAGCCGTTTTACACACACAGAGCACAGAGACAGGATTTCTGCAGTGAATTTCTCATAGTGAGGATTCCTCTCAAACAAATGGCCATAATTTCCTAACCGTAGGGGCTAGAACAGTCATTCTTACACCGTTTTGTTCAGAAGAGATGGGGGAATCTTAAAATGTTGACAATTTATCATTAAAATATGAATTATTGACGATATTTGACTTCTAATGCACCATAACTGAGTAGAGGCAAGCAAAATCTGCCTTGACTAGTCCTCAAACAACGCTTTCTAACTCTAAATCTATTTGAGTATCGATATCATTCTTTCACCGTAAGAGACAGCAGGCTTTGGTGAACAGTCATGGAAATTTTCAGGTCTCTGTGGAAATCTATCAAAAAGATATGACGAGAGAAAAAAAGTGTCTCATTTCCAGAGTTTGAAATCTGAAGAAATCTGAGCGAAGGACGAATTTCCTACCCTCAAACAAGTCTAACTCATTTCAGAACGGTAATAGGTGAGAAAATAATTCTTGAATTGTGAGCGTCAGGAGTGTCTGAAGATATACTGGGACAAGCCTTATGTCTTAACTTTGCTTCGTTAAGGAGATATGACGATTCGAATATGCCTCTCATTACAGAAATCAAGCGGTGATTTTGAACAAGCTCTCCATTGACTTTCTATGGAGAGTTTTGCGACTTTGTGTTGGTCTGAGGAGATTTGCCAAAATTCTATAAATCTCACAACAATGATGGTGACATTTTCTGAAAGCCAGCAAAAATGCCTACGTTTTGATGTATAATTTGTGTGGGTTGAGTGAAAATTGAGTGAGTAGCAAGAAGTTGTTCGGACATGAAGAGAAAATTGCCAAAGGTACAGTGGCTCACTTAGAACCAACTGCATAGCAACCATAACAACGCATGTATTTTGTGAAAAATCACAAAGATGAAACTCAAAACTTAAAGAGGATAAGATGAAAACGGTAACAGATATGAAAAAGCTGAATCATTCATGAATAGCCCAATAATTTGTGAACATTTTAAAGTTTGAATGGTTGTTCTACGTGAAAGTAGGAAAAAAGTAGTTAAGTTTCAAAAAACAAGCAAGTTTTAGCAGAATTGTGGAAGTTTCCCATTCATTTCAATGGGACAAATTAAAGGAAAAAGCTTAATATTTTAAAAAGTATAACAGTTAAAAATACCAAAAGTCATTGCCATCATAAGCAGAAATAGCAGAATAGTTTAAAATTTGAACGGTGAAAATCGGCTGAAAATTGTAGAAGTAGTTAAGTGCCAAAAAAAGTGCAAAAGTGGCAACTAGAATAATAATAATAAAGTATAATAATAAAGTAGAACTAGAAAAATTTGCATTTCCTGCGAAAATGCAGTGTGGATGCTGGAATGCTGAAGCTGTCACCTGAAACTAGCTGAAAAAGCTGAAAAGTTGCAGAAATTGTAAAAACTTTGCAGAAGCAAAGGAACTTTGCTAAAATGTAGTAACTTAGCAGAACTGTAATATCTTAGAGGAAACATAATACTTGGCAGAAATACAATAGCATATCAGAACTTAGCAAAAATATTGTAACTTATCAGAAACACGATAACTTCTCAAAAATACAAGAATTTAGGAGAAATAGTATAAGATAACAGAAAGATTATATTTAGCCAAACATTCGTAAACATTACAGAAATACTATGATTTAGAAAAACAGTACAACATAGCAGAAATGCTGTGATTTACCAGAGACACTGTAATATACTATGAATATTATAATTTTAAATAAATACTATGTTTTAGCAAAAATACTCCAGTTTAGCATAAATATTATAACATAGCAGAAATACTACTCTATAGCAGAAATGCTATATTTAGAAAGAAAAATATAATATAGTAGAAATACTATGATTTAGCAGAAATCCTACAATATAGCTTAATAACAAAGATTTAGAAGAGATACTATGATTGAGCAGAATAGTAATAACTTAAGTGAAAATATTGGAAAGGTAAAATGACAAGCTGAATAAAAAGTAACATGATTAAGTTCACTCAAAACTAATTTTTGTTCACCTGTGAAAAAATAAAATAAAAATACATTTAGAAATACAAATAAGAACAGCGTCTTATTTGTGTGTCTTCTCTCTCTCTCTCTCTCTCTCTCTCTCTCACACACACACACACACACACACACACACACACACACATTTAGGCTCACACACACACACACACACACAGCATCAGCAAGTGAACAGGGGCTGTTAACAGCATGTTTCTAGGTCAGTCAAACAGCTGTGAGATTCTCAATTTGAATCCACCAATCACAGGGGCTGTGTGCTTTTTCCTGCCAAAACTGGTGCATCAAGTGCAGGCTTTTACAGCACAGAGAGAGACAGGATTTTGCAGTCTATTTCTCATAGTGAGGACTCCCCTCAAACAAACAGCCATAAATTCCTAACTGTAGGGGCTAAAACGGTCATTCTTAGACCGTTGTGTTCAGAAAGACATGGGAGAATCTTGAAATGTTGACGATTTAAAATAAAATATGAAATATCATAGATATATGACATAGATGATTGGTTGTCTTAGAAGCCATGAATGCCCCAATATGCAAATTTGAATGTGCAAGGCCTCAGATATGATTGGCTGGCTGGGAAGCCATGACGGCAACAATATGCAAAATTGAATGTGCAAGCCCTCGGATATGATTGGTTGTCTTAGAAGCCATATAAAAAGCAGTAAAACTGTACTATGATTTGGTAGAAAAACTATAATTAATCAAAAATACTATATTTGGCAGAAATACTATATTTAGCACAAATCTTATGAAATAGCAGAAATAGTATGATTTAGCACAAATGCTGTATTTAGCACAAATACTGAAAAGCAGCAGAAATGCTATGACTTAGCACAATAGTAATAACTTAAATAGAAAAATTGGAAAAGCAAAATGGACAGCGGAAAAAATGCTGAACATGCAAAGGGTCCCTCAAATGTAATTGTTAAATGAAAAGAAAAATCAGGAAAAAGTATAACAGTCACACAATCACAAATATGGACACATATGGAAATACACATGCACAGAGAGACACACACACACAAGATCCAATTCAGTCAACCAGTCTAAATATATTGAATTTGAATCTTACAATGAGATCATCCCATAAAAAGGCTTTCTCTCTCTCTCTCTCTCTCTCTCTCTCTCTCTCTCTCTCACTCACTCACACACACACACACACACACACACACACACACACACACGATCCAATTCAGTCAACCAGTCTAAATATATTGAATTTGAATCTTACAATGAGATCATCCCATAAAAAGGCTTTCTCTCTCTCATTCTCTCTCTCTGTCACACACACACACACACACACACACGATCCAATTCAGTCAACCAGTCTAAATATATTGAATTTGAATCTTACAATGAGATCATCCCATAAAAGGCTTTTCTCTCTCTCATTCTCTCTCTGTCACACACACACACACACACACACACACAAGATCCAATTCCGTCAACCAGTCTAAATATACTGAATTTAAATCTTACAATGAGATCATCCCATATAAAGGCTTTCTCTCTCTCTCTCTCTCTCTCTCTCTGTCACACACACACACACACACACACACACACACACAAGATCCAATTCAGTCAACCAGTCTAAATATATTGAATTTGAATCTTACAATGAGATCATCCCATAAAAGTCTTTCTCTCTCACTCTCTCTCTCTCTCTCTCTCTCTCTCTCTGTCACACACACACACACACACACACACACACACACACGATCCAATTCAGTCAACCAGTCTAAATATATTGAATTTGAATCTTACAATGAGATCATCCCATAAAAAGGCTTTCTCTCTCTCTCTCTCTCTCTGTCACACACACACACACACACACACACACACACACAAGATCCAATTCAGTCAACCAGTCTAAATATACTGAATTTAAATCTTACAATGACATCATCCCATATAAAGGCTTTCTCTCTCTCTCTCTCTCTCTCTCTCACACACACACACACACACACACACACACAAGATCCAATTCAGTCAACCAGTCTAAATATATTGAATTTAAATCTTACAATGAGATCATCCCATAAAAAGTCTCTCTCTCTCTCTCTCTCTCTCTCTCTCACACACACACACACACACACACACACACACACACACACAAGATCCAATTCAGTCAACCAGTCTAAATATATTGAATTTGAATCTTACAATGAGATCATCCCATAAAAGGCTTTCTCTCTCTCTCTCTCTCTCTCTCTCTCTCTCACACACACACACACACACACACACACACACACACACACACACACACAGGGAGAGAGAAGTAAGTTTCTAGCTCAGTCAAGCAGCCTGGGAGCTGCTGAATTTGAATCCACCAATCAGAGAGCCTGTGCACTTTTTCCCGCCAAAACAGGTGCACGCAGCACAGAGAGACACAGGATTTTTGCAGTCTATTTCTCATAATGACGACTCCCCTCAAACAAATGACCATAATTTCCTAACCGTAGGGGCTAGAACGGTCATTCTTACACCGTTTTGTTCAGAAGAGATGGGGAATCTTAAAGTGTTGACAATTTATCATTAAAATATGAATTATTAAAGATATTTGACTTCTAATGCACCATAACTGAGTAGAGCAAAGCAAAACTGCCTTGACTTGCCCTCAAACAACGCTTTCTAACTCTAAATCTATCTGGAGTATCAATATCATTCTTTCACCGTAAGAGACAGCAGGCTTTGGTGAACAATCATGGAAATTTTCAGGTCTCTGTGGAAATCCATTAAAAAGATATGACGAGAGAAAAAAAGTGGTTCATTTCAGAGTTTGAAATCTGAAGAAATCTGAGCGAAGGGACTAATTTCCTACCGTCAAACAAGTCTAACTCATTTCAGAACGGTAATAGGTGAGAAAATAATTCTTGAATTGTGAGCGTCAGGAGTGTCTGAAGATATACTGGGACAAGCCTTATGTCTTAACTTTGCTTCGTTAAGGAGATATGACGATTCGAATATGCCTCTCATTACAGAAATCAAGCGGTGATTTTGAACAAGCTCTCCATTGACTTTCTATGGAGAGTTTTCAGACTTTGTGTTGGTCTGAGGAGATTTGCCAAAATTCTATAAATCTCACAACAATGATGGTGACATTTTCTGAAAGCCAGCAAAAATACCTACGTTTTGATGTATAATTTGTGGAAGTTGAGTGAAAATTGAGCAAGTAGCAAGAAGTTGTTCGGACATGAAGAAGACTGCAAAACCTACAGTGGCACACTGGAAGCCAAGTGCATAGCAACCATAACAACACATGTATTTTCTGAAAAATCACAATTTTGCAACTCAAAACTTTAAGAGAGATAAGATGAAAATGGTAACAGATATGAAAAAGCTGAATCATTCATGAATAGCCCAATAATTTGTGAACATTTTAAAGTTTGAATGGTTGTTCTACGTGAAAGTAGGAAAAAGTAGTTAAGTTTCAAAACAAGCAAGTTTTAGCAGAATTATGGAAGTTTCCCATTCATTTCAATGGGACAAATTAAAGGAAAAAACGTAATATTTTAAAAAGTATACTAGTATAAAATACCAAAAGTCATTGCCGGAATTAGCAGAAATAGCAGAATAGTTTAAAATTTGAGCGGTGAAAATCGGCTGAAAATTGTGAAAGTAGTTAAGTGCCAAAAAACTGAAAAAGTGGCAACTAGAATAATAATAATAAAGAATAAAGAGAAACAGGAACTCAATAGTGTGGATGCTTAAAGCATCCACACAATAAAGAATAAAGAGAAACAGGAACACTATAGTGTGGATGCCTTAAAGCATCCACACAATAATAAAGTATAATAATAATAAAGAATAAAGAGAAACAGGAACTCAATAGTGTGGATGCCTTAAAGCATCCACACAACTAGAAAGCGAAAATTTCAGAAGAAATTTTATGTGTGCCTATGCCGCTGCTAATCACTGTAGTTGCCATTCATACGGCTACAGAGAGCAAAACTCAGAAGAGCAGCCATTCTCCACCATGAACTATGGTAAAAACAAACACCGCTCACGCTTCACAGATGACAGCTTACAGTTTTGTGTAAAGATGAAGTTTGCCAGACAGCGCCGATTTGCAGGCGCTGTGCACACAGGTTCATGAGCAGAAGTCCCATTGTACCACGGCAGACCCGACAATGTTTGCATGAACACGCTTTGAAGCATTACATTATGGACCACTTTTCACACATGCATTCACTTTTTGTTTTTGTTATTTTTACACAGTGTTCTGAATGATGAACAATGGTCTACAGCCAATCTTGTGTATTATTATACAAACTTTGGTTGTAAGATTCAGATAAGTATTTAATAAAAGCTAAATATTTTATATGAGAGTAAGAAAGAAAAGTATATCTTTATGTCCACCTTTCTCTGTTAATGCCCTACCTGGGCCCCTGGCAAAAGCTTTGCTAGATCCGCCCCTGCACAGTTACCAGCTGTCAGCTACACAAAAAAGGAGCTTGGTGTTTACAGGAGTGCAGAATTATTAGGCAAATGAGTATTTTGTCCACATCATCCTCTTCATGCATGTTGTCTTACTCCAAGCTGTATAGGCTCGAAAGCCTACTACCAATTAAGCATATTAGGTGATGTGCATCTCTGTAATGAGAAGGGTGTGGTCTAATGACATCAACACCCTATATCAGGTGTGCATAATTATTAGGCAACCTCCTTTCCTTTGGCAAAATGGGTCAAAGAAGGACTTGACAGGCTCAGAAAAGTCAAAAATAGTGAGATATCTTGCAGAGGGATGCAGCAGTCTTAAAATTGCAAAGCTTCTGAAGCGTGATCATCGAACAATCAAGCGTTTCATTCAAAATAGTCAACAGGGTCGCAAGAAGCGTGTGGAAAAACCAAGGCGCAAAATAACTGCCCATGAACTGAGAAAAGTCAAGCGTGCAGCTGCCAAGATGCCACTTGCCACCAGTTTGGCCATATTTCAGAGCTGCAACATCACTGGAGTGCCCAAAAGCACAAGGTGTGCAATACTCAGAGACATGGCCAAGGTAAGAAAGGCTGAAAGAGCGACCACCACTGAACAAGACACACAAGCTGAAACGTCAAGACTGGGCCAAGAAATATCTCAAGACTGATTTTTCTAAGGTTTTATGGACTGATGAAATGAGAGTGAGTCTTGATGGGCCAGATGGATGGGCCCGTGGCTGGATTGGTAAAGGGCAGAGAGCTCCAGTCCGACTCAGGCGCCAGCAAGGTGGAGGTGGAGTACTGGTTTGGGCGGTATCATCAAAGATGAGCTTGTGGGGCCTTTTCGGGTTGAGGATGGAGTCAAGCTCAACTCCCAGTCCTACTGCCAGTTTCTGGAAGACACCTTCTTCAAGCAGTGGTACAGGAAGAAGTCTGCATCCTTCAAGAAAAACATGATTTTCATGCAGGACAATGCTCCATCACACACGTCCAAGTACTCCACAGCGTGGCTGGCAAGAAAGGGTATAAAAGAAGAAAAACTAATGACATGGCCTCCTTGTTCACCTGATCTGAACCCATTGAGAACCTGTGGTCCATCATCAAATGTGAGATTTACAAGGAGGGAAAACAATACACCTCTCTGAACAGTGTCTGGGAGGCTGTGGTTGCTGCTGCACGCAATGTTGATGGTGAACAGATCAAAACACTGACAGAATCCATGGATGGCAGGCTTTTGAGTGTCCTTGCAAAGAAAGGTGGCTATATTGGTCGCTGATTTGTTTTTGTTTTGTTTTTGAATGTCAGAAATGTATATTTGTGAATGTGGAGATGTTATATTGGTTTCACTGGTAAAATAAATAATTGAAATGGGTATATATTTGTTTTTTGTTAAGTTGCCTAATAATTATGCACAGTAATAGTCACCTGCACACACAGATATCCCCCTAAAATAGCTAAAACTAAAAACTACTTCCAAAAACTTTCAGCTTTGATATTAATGAGTTTTTTGGGTTCATTGAGAACATGGTTGTTGTTCAATAATAAAATTATTCCTCAAAAATACAGCTTGCCTAATAATTCTGCACTCCCTGTATTTGTCTCTCAGAAACGGTTCATAACTTCCCTTCAACTCATTCATGTCACCTAAAGGGTAAACCTGTTTCTCCATCACCTGTTCACCTCTGATGATTCAGTAAGGACATCTGGTTTGGAACAGCCGTTTTTTACAGCTGTAACTCCAGCAAACATCAGCTGATACTAGAAATTAAAAGCAAATGAATTCTAACAACAGCTGATCAAGCTTAAACGTGCAGCTGTTGTTTAGCGCGATAAACAAACAAGAGCGAAAAGCCGATCATTGATCAGTTTCATGATTGAAGTTGCAACAGGCAGAGAATGACAGGGGAGGCTTCGTAACGAAAGAATAAATCGTAATATTTTCTCTGAATGTGGCACGATTCCGTTTGTACGGCAACTCTACGAACGAACCCTTATGAATAAAATAAAGTTCAACGTCAGTAACTTAGCGCGCACACAGCTGTATACAAACTCCCGTCGTGCTAGCTAGCACGCAGATACGATTGTAAAAAAGTCAGCACAATGAAAACAAACTACACCTAAACTCGGTTTATATCTGACCCAAATAGAGTGCAGGTCATAACTTCTTACCTGAAATTCAGTTCACCTCACGCTCCTGCCTTCGCTTTCCCTGATCCACGATTGACCTCCGCGTTAGCAAACACCGGTCGATCGGCGGTAGCCTCACCGCCTTTTATGTCTCGATTCGCGGCATGTCCTTTCTGTCACACACGGTGGATAGCTGCCCTCTGTTGTAGCTCCACCACCAAACAACTCAGTTATTTTTTCCACATCGACATCAGCTGATACTAGAAATTAGAAGCAAATGAATTCTAACAACAGCTGATCAAGCTTAAACGTGCAGCTGTTGTTTGGGCGATAAACAAACAAGAGCGAAAAAGCGATCATTGATCAGTTTCATGATTGAAGTTGCAACAGGCAGAGAATGACAGGGGAGGCTTCGTAACGACAGAATAAATCGTAATATTTTCTCTGAATGTGGCACGATTCCGTTTTGTACGGCAACTCTACTAACGAACCCTTATGAATAAAATAAAGTCCAACGTCAGTAACTTAGCGCACACAGCTGTATACAAACTCCCGTCGTGCTAGCTAGCACGCATACGATTGTAAAAAGTCAGCACAATGAAAACAAACTACACCTAAACTCGGTTTATATCTGACCCAAATAGAGCGCAGTTCATATCTTCTTACCTGAAATTCAGTTCACCTCACGCTCCTGCCTTCGCTTTCCCTGATCCACGATTGAAAGCGACAGAGAGTCCCTCGCTATCCATTTGCAGCCAAGTGCGGCAGCTAGCTAGGTAGCCGGCTAGCTGTCAGGCAGGACCGGCGTCGTCAGAGCACTGTCGCTAAATATGGGATGTCTTGATAAAACAAGCAGATATTTGAAGTTTACACACCTACATTCTCGCCTGAAAATATCTTAAAAGTTTATTTTGTGACCTAGAAACACGAATAAAAGACATATAAAAGCGAAGTGGTGGCCGCCATTGTTCACTCTGTAGAGGCGTGCTATGAATTGTGGGATATGGAGTTTTCAACACAAGGATAAATCTTTTCGGCTGTACTACTCCCGGTATACCACTAGAGAGAGCCAAGACACCACAAATGAAGTCTGTTTATTTGGCGCCAAAAGATGAATTGGCCTAAATTTGTACTAAAATATTAATATTTAAAAACTATAAAAGTCATAAACACCAAAAGTCACAACATAATAGTCCAGCTCCAGCCGCACAAAATGATCTAACATATGTAAT
>NC_052960.1:28854781-28888885 GCF_013358895.1 Oreochromis aureus
TCTGCTGAAACTAGCAGAAAAAGCTGAAAAGTTGCAGAATTTGTAAAAGCTTTGCAGAAGCAAAGGAACTTTGCTAAAATGTAGTAACTTAGCAGAACTGTAATATCTTAGAGGAAACATAATACTTGGCAGAAATACAATAGCATAGCAGAACTTAGCAGAAATAATGTAACTTACCAGAAACACGATAACTTGTCAAAAATACAAGAATTTAGGAGAAATAGTATAAGATAACAGAAAGAATATATTTAGCCAAACATTCTTAAACTTAACAAAAATACTATGATTTAGCAGAAATACTATGATTGAGCAGAAGTACTAAGATGTAGTAAAAGTACTTTGATTTAACAGAAATACAATTATGGAGGAGTAATACTTTAAAATGGGAGAAATATTGATACACACACATACACAGAGCCTAAAGGAACAGTATTTGTGCCATGGAGTGTTAACAAGAATTTGAGGTCCATATTAGAAAAGCTGCTAAAATCATAAATGTTTGCAGAATTGGGAAAGAAGAGCCTGGAAAACAGGGTGATGAGCAGTCAGAATTAGATTGCGGTGAGAGGAAAAACGCCGTTTTTGGAGTTATAAACGTCGTGTAACTCAAAAACTAGTTGGACTAGAAGCATAATTCTTGTACTGGGTGAATCAGCGGACTTTGGTGTACTTTGACTGTGATTTGCATTGCTCTTTGTACATCTGTCGCTGAGATATGACAAAGAAGAAAGGGCAGACCTCAGATATGATTGGCTGGCTGGGAAGCCGTGCAGGCCCTGATTTGTAAATTTGAATGTTGCATCCCTAAGATAAGATTGGCTGGGTGAGAAGCCGTGCAGGCCCTGATATGTAAATTTGAATGCCTCAGTCCTCACAGAGGATTGGCTGCCTGGGGACCTGGCAGAAATATATAGAAATACTATGATTAAGCATAAATACTACATTTAGCAGAAATACTATATTAAGCACAAATCCTATAATAAGCAGAAATACTATATCAAGCAATATAAATATCCTATAAAATCCTATAAAAGCAAAAATACTGTACTATGATTTGGTAGAAAAACTATAATTAATCAGAAATACTAAATTTAGCAAAATCTTATAAAACAGCAGAAATGCTATGATTTAGCACAATAGTAATAACTTAAACAGAAAAATTGGAAAAGCAAAATGGACAGCTGAAAAAATGCTGAACATGCTAAGGGTCCTTCAAATATACTTGTTAAATGAAAAAAATCGATAAAAAATATATAACAGCCACACAATCACAAATATGGACACATATGGAAACACACATGCACAGAGACACACACACACACACCACACACACACACACAGGATCCAATTCAGTCAACCAGTCTAAATATATTGAATTTGAATCTTACAATGAGATCAACCCATAAAAAGGCATTCTCTCTCTCTCTCCCTCTCTCTCTCTGTCACACACACACACACACACACACACACACAAGATCCAATTCAGTCAACCAGTCTAAATATATTGAATTTGAATCTTACAATGACATCATCCCATGAAAAGCTTTCTCTCTCTCTCTCTCTCTCTCTCTCTCTCTCACACACACACAGACACACACACACACAAGATCCAATTCAGTCAACCAGTCTAAATATATTGAATTTGAATCTTACAATGAGATCATCCCATAAAAGGCTCTCTCTCTCTCTCTCTCTCTCTCTCTCTCTCTCTCTCTCTCTCTCTCACACACACACACACACACACAAGATCCAATTCAGTCAACCAGTCTAAATATATTGAATTTGAATCTTACAATGAGATCATCCCATAAAAAGGCTTTCTCTCTCTCTCTCTCTCTCTCCCTGTCACACACACACACACACACACACACACACACACACACACACACACACACACACACACACAGGGAGAGAAGTAAGTTTCTAGCTCAGTCAAGCAGCCTGGGAGCTGCTGAATTTGAATCCACCAATCAGAGAGCCTGTGCACTTTCCCGCCAAAACAGGTGCACGCAGCACAGAGAGACACAGGACTTTTGCAGTCTATTTCTCATAATGACGACTCCCCTCAAACAAATGACCATAATTTCCTAACCGTGGGGGCTAAAACAGTCATTCTTAGACCATTTTATTCAGAAGACATTTAAAATAAAAATATGAAATATTAGAGATATATGACATAGATGATTGGTGGGCTTAGAAGCCATGAAGGTCCCAATATGCAAATTTAAATGTGCCACGACTCAGATATGATTGGCTGGCTGGGAAGCCATGAAGGAACAATATGAAATTTAAATGTGCCAGGACTCAGATATGATTGGCTGGCTGGGAAGCCATGAAGGTCCCAATATGCAAATTTGAATGTGCCAGGACTCAGATATGATTGGCTGGCTGGGAAGCCGTGCATGACTTGATATGTCAATTTGAAAATTACAGTCCTCACAGAGGATTGGCTTCCTGAGGAGCTGGCAGGAATACATAGAAATACTATGATTACCCAGAAATACTGCGTTTAGTAGAAATACTATGTTTGAGCACAAATACTATAATTAAGCAGAAATATTATATTAAGTACAAATCCTATAAAATAGCAGAAATAGTATGATTTAGCACAAATGCTGTATTTAGCACAAATCTTATAAAATAGCAGAAATAGTATGATTTAGCAGAAATGCTGTATTTAGCACAAATACTGAAAAGCAGCACAAATGCTATGACTTAGCACAATAGTAATAACTTAAATAGAAAAATTGGAAAAGCAAAATGAACAGCTGCAAAAAGTCCCACAAGCACAGAGAGACACACACAGGATCAAATTCAGTCAACCAGTCTAAATATATTGAATTTAAATCATACAATAAGATGCTCCAATAAAAACTCTCTCTCGCCCTCTCTCTCTCTGTCTCTCACACACACACACACACACACACAGGGAGAGAAAATCAAGTTTCTAGCTCAATCAAGCAGCCTGGGAGCTGCTAAATTTGAATCCACCAATCAGAGAGGCTGTGTACTTTTTCCCGCTAAAACAGGTGCAGCCGTTTTACACACACAGAGCACAGAGACAGGATTTCTGCAGTGAATTTCTCATAGTGAGGATTCCTCTCAAACAAATGGCCATAATTTCCTAACCGTAGGGGCTAGAACAGTCATTCTTACACCGTTTTGTTCAGAAGAGATGGGGGAATCTTAAAGTGTTGACACTTTATCATTAAAATATGAATTATTGAAGATATTTGACTTCTAATGCACCATAACTGAGTAGAGGCAAGCGAAAACTGCCTTGGCTTGCCCTCAAACAACGCTTTCTAACTCTAAATCTATTTGGAGTATTGATATCATTCTTTCACCGTAAGAGACAGCAGGCTTTGGTGAACAATCATGGAAATTTTCAGGTCTCTGTGGAAATCCATCAAAAAGATATGACGAGAGAAAAAAAGTGCCTCATTTCCAGAGTTTGAAATCTGAAGAAATCTGAGCGAGGGACAAATTTCCTACCCTCAAACAAACCCAATTCATGGCCAAATGGTAATAGATGAGAAAAAAATTCTTGAATTGTGAGCGTCAGGAGTGTCTGAAGATATATTGGCACAAGCATCATGTCTTAACTTTCGCTTCGTTAAGGAGATATGACGATTCGAATATGCCTCTCATTACAGAAATCAAGCGGTGATTTTGAACAAACTCTCCATTGACTTTCTATGGAGAGTTTTCACACTTCGTGTTGGTCTGAGGAGATTTGCCAAAATTCTATAAATCTCACAACAATGATGGTGACATTTTCGGAAAGCCAGCAAAAATGCCTACGTTTTGATGTATAATTTGTGGAAGTTGGTGAAAATTGAGCAAGTAGCAAGAAGTTGTTCGGACATGAAGAAGACTGCGAAACCTAGAGTGGCACACTGGAAGCCAAGTGCATAGCAACCATAACAACGCATGTATTTTCTGAAAAATCACAATTTTGCAACTCAAAACTTTAAGAGGATAAAAGTAAAACTGTAACAGATATGAAAAAGCTGAATCATTCATGAATAGCCCAATAATTTGTGAACATTTTAAAGTTTGAATGGTTGTTCTACGTGAAAGTAGGAAAAAAGTAGTTAAGTTTCAAAAACAAGCAAGTTTTAGCAGAATTGTGGAAGTTTCCCATTCATTTCAATGGGACAAATTAAAGGAAAAAAGCTTAATATTTTAAAAAGTATAACAGTTAAAAATACCAAAAGTCATTGCCATCATTAGCAGAAATAGCAGAATAGTTTAAAATTTGAACGGTGAAAATCGGCTGAAAATTGTGGAAGTAGTTAAGTGCCAAATAAAGCACAAAAGTGGCAACTAGAATAACTAGAAAAATTTGCATTTCCTGTGAAAATGCAGTGTGGATGCTGTAATGCTGAAGCTGTCTGCTGAAACAAGCAGAAAAAGCTGAAAAGTTGCAGAATTTGTAAAAACTTTGCAGAAGAAAAGGAACTTTGCTAAAATGTAGTAACTTAGCAGAACTGCAATATCTTAGAGGAAACATAATACTTGGCAGAAATACAATAGCATAGCAGAACTTAGCAGAAATATTGTAACTTACCAGAAACACGATAACTTCTCAAAAATACAAGAATTTAGGAGAAATAGTATAAGATAACAGAAAGAATATATTTAGGCAAACATTCTTAAACATTACAGAAATACTATGATTTAGAAAAACAGTACAACATAGTAGAAATGCTGCGATTTACCAGAGACACTGTAATTTACTATTAATATTGAAATTTTTTTTTTAAAAATACTATGTTTTAGCAAAAATACTGTAATTTGACAGGAATACTATCATTCGGCAGAAATATATGTTTCAGCAGAAATACTCTGGTTTAGCACAAATATTATAACATAGCAGTAATACAATTATATAGCAGAAATGCTATATTTAGAAAAAAAAAATATAATATAGTAGAAATCCTATGATTTAGCAGAAATACTGTAATCAGCACATATACTGTAACATGACAGAAATTCCTCCACTTAGTAGTAATACTGTAACATAAAACAAATGTTATGATTTGGCACAAAAACCATAATTTGGCAAAATACTATGATTTAGCAGAAATACTATGATTGAGCAGAAGTACTAAGATGTAGTAAAAGTACTTTGATTTAACAGAAATACAATTATGGAGGGTAATACTTTAAAATGGGAGAAATATTGATACACACACACATACACAGAGCCTAAAGGGAAGAGTATTTGTGCCATGGAGTGTTAACAAGAATCTGAGGTCCATATTAGAAAAGCTGCTAAAATCATAAAAGTTTGCAGAATTGTAATAAATGATGAATATGAATTAGTGGTCTGTGATAGTGTATTAATTTGTAGGAAAAAAACATGTTGCCCAAGGTGTAATTGAACCCACGACCTTTTGGTTGCAGACCTGTGTCATTACCAACTGTGCCACTGGGAAAGAGAGCGGCGCCTGGAAAACAGGGTGATGAGCAGTCAGAATTAGATTGCGGTGAGGCGAAAAAAGACAGTTTTGGAGTTACAAAAGCGTCGTGTAACTCAAAAACTAGGTGCACTAGAAGCATAATTCTTGTACTGGGTGAATCAGCGTACTTTTCGTGTACTTTGACTGTGATTTGCATTGCTCTTTGTACATCTGTCGCTGAGATATGACGAGAGAAGAAAGGGCAGACCTCAGATATGATTGGCTGGCTGGGAAGCCGTGCAGGCCCTGATATGTAAATTTTATATGTATCAGTCCTCACAGAGGATTAGCTGCCTGGGGTCCTGGCAGAAATATATACAAATAGTATGATTAAGCATAAATACTACATTTAGTAGAAATACTATGTTTTAGCACAAATACTATAAAATGGCAGAAATACTATAATTAAGCAGAAATACTATATTTGGCAGAAACACTATATTTAGTACAAATCTTATGAAATAGCAGAAATAGTATGATTTAGCAGAAATGCTGTATTTAGCACAAATCTCATAAAATAGCAGACATAGTATGATTTTGCAGAAATGCTGTATTTAGCACAAATACTGAAAAGCAGCAGAAATGATATGACTCAACACAATAGTAATAACTTAAATAGAAAAAGTGGAAAAGCAAAATGGACAGCTGAAAGAATCCTGAACATGCTAAGGGTCCCTCAAATGTAATTGTTAAATGAAAAAAATCAGCAAAAAAAAGTATAACAGTGACACAATCACAAATATGGACACATATGGAAACACACATGCACAGAGAGACACACAGAGGATCAAATTCAGTCAACCAGTCTAAATATATTGAATTTAAATCATACAATAAGATGCTCCCATAAAAACTCTCTCTCTCGCCCTCTCTATCTCTCTCTCTCTCTCACACACACACACACACACACACACACACACACACACACACACACACACACACACACAGGGAGAAAATCAAGTTTCTAGGTCAGTCAAGCAGCCTGGGAGCTGCTAAATTTGAATCCACCAATCAGAGAGGCTGTGTACTTTTTCCCGCCAAAACAGGTGCAGCCGTTTTTACACACACAGAGCACAGAGACAGGATTTCTGCAGTGAATTTCTCATAGTGAGGATTCCTCTCAAACAAATGGCCATAATTTCCTAACCGTAGGGGCTAGAACAGTCATTCTTACACCGTTTTGTTCAGAAGAGATGGGGAATCTTAAAGTGTTGACACTTTATCATTAAAATATGAATTATTGAAGATATTTGACTTCTAATGCACCATAACTGAGTAGAGGCAAGCAAAATCTGCCTTGACTTGCCCTCAAACAACGCTTTCTAACTCTAAATCTATTTGGAGTATCGATATCATTCTTTCACCGTAAGAGACAGCAGGCTTTGGTGAACAATCATGGAAATTTTCAGGTCTCTGTGGAAATCCATTAAAAAGATATGACAAGAGAAAAAAGTGGTTCATTTCAGAGTTTGAAATCTGAAGAAATCTGAGCAAAGGACGAATTTCCTACCCTCAAACAAGTCTAACTCATTTCAGAACGGTAATAGGTGAGAAAGAAATTCTTGAATTGTGAGCATCAGGAGTGTCTGAAGATATCACGGGGACAAGCCTCATGTTTTAACCGCTTCGTTAAGGAGATATGGCGATTTGAATATGCCTCTCATTAGAAATCAGCGATGATTTTGAACAAGCTCTCCATTGACTTTCTATGGAGAGTTTTCTGACTTTAATGTTGGTCTGAGGTGATTTGCCAAAATTCTATAAATCTCACAACAATGATAGTAACATTTTCTGAAAGCCAGCAAAAATACCTACGTTTTGATGTATAATTTGTGTGGGTTAAGTGAAAATTGAGCGAGTAGCAAGAAGTTGTTCGGACATGAAGAAAATTGCCAAAGGTACAGTGGCTCACTTAGAACCAACTGCATAGCAACCATAACAACGCATGTATTTTGTGAAAAATCACAAAGATGAAACTCAAAACTTAGAGAGGATACGATGAAAGCGGCAACAGATATGAAAAAGCTGAATCATTCATGAATAGCCCAATAATTTGTGAACATTTTAAAATTTGAATGGTTGTTCTAGGCGAAAGTATGAGAACGTAGTTAAGTTTCAAAAAGAGTAAGTTTTAGCAGAATTGCGGAAGTTTCCCATTCATTTCAATGGGACAAATTAAAGGAAAAAAAACGTAATATTTTAAAAAGTATAAGAGTTAAAAATACCAAAAGTCATAGCAATCATTAGCAGAAATAGCAGAATAGTTTAAAATTTGAGCGGTGAAAATCGGCTGAAAATTGTGGAAGTAGAAAAGTGCCAAAAAAAAAGCGTGCAACGGAAGCAACTGGAATAATAATAATAATAATAATAATAATAAAGTATAAAGAATAAAGAGAAACAGGAACTCAATAGTGTGGATGCCTCCAGCATCCACACAACTAAAAAAAATTTGCATTTCCTGCGAAAATGCAGTGTGGATGCTGGAATGCTGAAGCTGTCAGCTGAAACTAGCTGAAAAAGTTGAAAAGTTGCAGAAATTGTAAAAACTTTGCAGAAGCAAAGGAACGTTGCTAAAATGTAGTAACTTAGCAGAACTGCAATATCTTAGAGGAAACATAATACTTGGCAGAAATACAATAGCATAGCAGAACTTAGCAGAAATATTGTAACTTACCAGAAACACGATAACTTCTCAAAAATACAAAATTTAGGAGAAATAGTATAAGATAACAGAAAGAATATATTTAGGCAAACATTCTTAAACATTACAGAAATACTATGATTTAGAAAAACAGTACAACATAGCAGAAATGCTGCGATTTACCAGAGACACTGTAATTTACTATTAATATTGAAATTTTTAAAAAAATACTATGTTTTAGCACAAATACTGTAATTTGACAGAAATACTATCATTCGGCAGAAATACTATGTTTCAGCAGAAATACTCTGGTTTAGCACAAATATTATAACATAGCAGTAATACAATTATATAGCAGAAATGCTATATTTAGAAAGAAAAATATAATATAGTAGAAATACTATGATTTAGCAGAAATACTGTAATCAGCACATATACTGTAACATGACAGAAATTCCTCCACTTAGTAGTAATACTATAACATAAAACAAATGTTATGATTTGGCACAAAAACCATAATTTGGCAAAATACTATGATTTAGCAGAAATACTATGATTGAGCAGAAGTACTAAGATGTAGTAAAAGTACTTTGATTTAACAGAAATACAATTATGGAGGAGTAATACTTTAAAATGGGAGAAATATTGATACACACACACATACACAGAGCCTAAAGGGAAGAGTATTTGTGCCATGGAGTGTTAACAAGAATCTGAGGTCCATATTAGAAAAGCTGCTAAAATCATAAAAGTTTGCAGAATTGTAATAAATGATGAATATGAATTAGTGGTCTGTGATAGTGTATTAATTTGTAGGGAAAAAAAACATGTTGCCCAAGGTGTAATTGAACCCACGACCTTTGGGTTGCAGACCTGTGTCATTACCAACTGCGCCACTGGGAAAGAGGCGAGTGCCTGGAAAACAGGGTGATGAGCAGTCAGAATTAGATTGCGGTGAGGCGAAAAACGCTGTTTTTGGAGTTACAAAACGTCGTGTAACTCAAAAACTACGTGGACTAGAAGCATAATTCTTGTACTGGGTGAATCAGCGTACTTTCGTGTACTTTGACTGTGATTTGCATTGCTCTTTGTACATCTGTCGCTGAGATATGACGAGAGAAGAAAGGGCAGACCTCAGATATGATTGGCTGGCTGGGAAGCCGTGCAGGCCCTGATATGTAAATTTTATATGTATCAGTCCTCACAGAGGATTAGCTGCCTGGGGACCTGGCAGAAATATATACAAATAGTATGTTTAAGCATAAATACTACATTTAGTAGAAATACTATGTTTTAGCACAAATACTATAAAATGGCAGAAATACTATAATTAACCAGAAATACTATATTTGGCAGAAACACTATATTTAGTACAAATCTTATGAAATAGCAGAAATAGTATGATTTAGCAGAAATGCTGTATTTGGCACAAATCTCATAAAATAGCAGAAATAGTATGATTTAGCAGAAATGCTGTATTTAGCACAAATACTGAAAAGCAGCAGAAATGCTATGACTTAGCACAACAGTAATAACTTATAGAAAAATTGGAAAAGCAAAATGGACAGCTGGAAAAATCCTGAACATGCTAAGGGTCCCTCAAATCTAATTGTTAATTGAAAAAAAAAAATCAGCAAAAAAGTATAACAGTCACACAATCACAAATATGGGCACATATGGAACACACACATGCACAGAGACACACACAGGACCAAATTCAGTCAACCAGTCTAAATATATTGAATTTAAGTGATATAATAAGATACTCCCATCAAAAGGCTCTCTCTCTCGCTCTCTCTCTCTCTCACACACACACACACACACACACACACACACACACACACACACACACACACACACAGCCACACAAGGGAAGAGTATTTGTGCCATGGGTGTTAACAAGAATCTGAGGTCCATATTACAAAAGCTGCTAAAATCATAAAGGTTGCAGAATTGTAATAAATGATGAATATGAATTAGTGGTCTGTGATAGTGTATTAATTTGTAGGGAAAAAACACATGTTGCCCAAGGTGTAATTGAACCCATGACCTTTGGGTTGCAGACCTGTGTCATTACCAACTGCGCCACTGGGAAAGAGGCGGGTGCCTGGAAAACAGGGTGATGAGCAGTCAGAATCAGATTGGTGGACTAGAAGCATAATTCTTGCACTGGGTGAATCAGCGAAGCATAATTCTTGCTACTGGGTGAATGTACTTTGACTGTGATTTGCATTGCTCTTTGTACATCTGTCACTGAGATATGACGAGAGAAGAAAGGGCAGACCCCAGATATGATTGGCTGGCTGGGAAGCCGTGCAGGCCCTGATATGTATTTGTATGTATCAGTCCTCACAGAGGATTAGCTGCCTGGGGACCTGGCAGAAATATATAGAAATAGTATGATTAAGCATAAATACTACATTTTTAGAAAAACTATATTAAGCACAAATCGTATAAAAAGCAGAAATACTATATTAAGCAATATAAATATCCTCTAAAATCCTATAAAAAGCAGTAAAACTGTACTATGATTTGGTAGAAAAACCCTAATTAATCAAAAATACTAAATTTGGCAGAAATGGCAGAAACACTATATTTAGCACAAATCTTATGAAATAGCAGAAAGAGTATGATTTAGCAGAAATGCTGTATTTAGCACAAATACTGAAAAACAGCAGAAATGCTATGACTTAGCACAATAGTAATAACTTAAATAGAAAAATTGGAAAAGCAAAATGGACAGCTGAAAAAATCCTGAAAATGGGTCCCTCAAATATAATTGTTAAATGAAAAAAATCAGCAAAAAAAAAGTATAACAGTCACACAATCAGAAATATGTACACATATGGAAACACACATGCACAGAGACACACACACAGGACCAAATTCAGTCAACCAGTTTAAATATATTGAATTTAAATCATACAATGAGATAATCTCACACACACACACACACACACACACAAGATCCAATTCAGTCAACCAGTCTAAATATATTGAATTTAAATCTTACAAATCTGAAAAAACTTTCTCTCTCTCTCTCATCACACACACACACACACACACACACACACACAAGATCCAATTCAGTCAACCAGTCTAAATATATTGAATTTAAATCTTACAATGAGATCATCCCATAAAAGGCTTTCTCTCTCTCTCTCTCTCTCACACACACACACACACACACACACACACACACACACACACACACACACACAAGATCCAATTCAGTCAACCAGTCTAAATATATTGAATTTGAATCTTACAATGAGATCATCCATGAAAAGGCTCTCTCTCTCTCTCTCTCTCTCTCTGTCACACACACACAGACACACACACACACACACACACACACAAGATCCAATTCAGTCAACCAGTCTAAATATATCGAATTTGAATCTTACAATGAGATCATCCCATAAAAAGGCTTTCTCTCTCTCTCTCTCTCTCTCTCTCTCTCACACACACACACACACACACACACACACACACACACACACACACACACAGGGAGAGAAGTAAGTTTCTAGCTCAGTCAAGCAGCCTGGGAGCTGCTGAATTTGAATCCACCAATCAGAGAGCCTGTGCACTTTTTTCCCGCCAAAACAGGTGCATGCAGCACAGAGACACAGGACTTTTGCAGTCTATTTCTCATAATGTGACTCCCCTCAAACAAATGACCATAATTTCCTAACCGTAGGGGCTAGAACGGTCATTCTTACACACCGTTTTGTTCAGAAGAGATGGGGAATCTTAAAGTGTTGACACTTTATCATTAAAATATGAATTATTGAAGATATTTGACTTCTAATGCACCATAACTGAGTAAAGGTAAGCTAAAACTGCCTTGGCTTGCCCTCAAACAACGCTTTCTAACTCTAAATCTATTTGGAGTATTGATATCATTCTTTCACCGTAAGGGACAGCAGGCTTTGGTGAACAATCATGGAAATTTTCAGGTCTCTGTGGAAATCCATCAAAAAGATATGACGAGAGAAAAAAGTGCCTCATTTCCAGAGTTTGAAATCTGAAGAAATCTGAGCGAGGGACAAATTTCCTACCCTCAAACAAACCCAATTCATGGCCAAATGGTAATAGATGAGAAAAAAAATTCTTGAATTGTGAGCGTCAGGAGTGTCTGAAGATATATTGGCACAAGCCTCATGTCTTAACCGGCCGTTAAGGAGATATGGCGATTCGAAAATGCCTCTCATTAGAGAAATCAGCGATGATTTTGAACAAACTCTCCATTGACTTTCTATGGAGAGTTTTCAGACTTTAATGTTGGTCTGAGGAGATTTGCCAAAATTCTATAAATCCCACAACAATGATAGTGACATTTTCTGAAAGCCAGCAAAAATACCTACGTTTTGATGTATAATTTGTGGAAGTTGAGTGAAAATTGAGCAAGTAGCAAGAAGTTGTTCGGACATGAGAGAAAATTGCCAAAGGTACAGTGGCTCACTTAGAACCAACTGCATAGCAACCATAACAACGCATGTATTTTGTGAAAAATCACAAAGATGAAACTCAAAACTTAAAGAGGATAAGATGAAAACGGTAACAGATATGAAAAAGCTGAATCATTCATGAATAGCCCAATAATTTGTGAACATTTTAAAATTTGAATGGTTGTTCTAGGCGAAAGTATGAGAAAGTAGTTAAGTTTCAAAATCAAGCAAGTTTTAGCAGAATTGCAGAAGTTTCCCATTCATTTCAATGGGACAAATTAAAGGAAAAAAGCTTAATATTTTAAAAAGTATAAGAGTTAAAAATACCAAAAGTCATAGCAGTCGTTAGCAGAAAAAGCTGAATAGTTTAAAATTTGAACGGTGAAAATCGGCTGAAAATTGTTAAAGTAGTTAAAGTCCAAAAAACGTACGGAAGCAACTAGAATAATAACTAGAAAAATTTGCATTTCCTGCGAAAATGCAGTGTGGATGCTTAAAGCTGAACCTATCTGCTGAAAATAGCTGAAAAAGCTGAAAAGTTGCAGAAATTGTAAAAACTTTGCAGAAGCAAAGGAACTTTGCTAAAATGTAGTAACTTAGCAGAACTGTAATATCTTAGAGGAAACATAATACTTGGCAGAAATACAATAGCATAGCAGAACTTAGCAGAAATATTGTAACTTACCAGAAACATGATAACTTCTCAAAAATACAAGAATTTAGGAGAAATAGTATAAGATAACAGAAAGAATATATTTAGCCAAACATTCTTAAACATTACAGAAATACTATGATTTAGAAAAACAGTACAACATAGCAGAAATGCTGCGATTTACCAGAGACACTGTAATTTACTATTAATATTGAAATTTAAAAAAAAAAATACTATGTTTTAGCACAAATACTGTAATTTGACAGAAATACTATCATTCGGCAGAAATACTATGTTTCAACAGAAATACTCTGGTTTAACACAAATATTATAACATAGCAGTAATACAATTATATAGCAGAAATGCTATATTTAGAAAAAAAAAATATAATATAGTAGAAATACTATGATTTAGCAGAAATACTGTAATCAGCACATATACTGTAACATGACAGAAATTCCTCCACTTAGTAGTAATACTATAACATAAAACAAATGTTATGATTTGGCACAAAAACCATAATTTGGCAAAATACTATGATTTAGCAGAAATACTATGATTGAGCAGAAGTACTAAGATGTAGTAAAAGTACTCTGATTTAACAGAAATACAATTATGGAGGGTAATACTTTAAAATGGGAGAAATATTGATACACACACACACATACACAGAGCCTAAAGGGAACAGTATTTGTGCCATGGAGTGTTAAGAAGAATCTGAGGTCCATATTAGAAAAGCTGCTAAAATCATAAAAGTTTGCAGAATTGTAATAAATGATGAATATGAATTAGTGGTCTGTGATAGTGTATTAATTTGTAGGAAAAAAACACATGTTGCCCAAGGTGTAATTGAACCCACGACCTTTGGGTTGCAGACCTGTGTCATTACCAACTGCGCCACCTGGAAAGAGAAGCGGCGCCTGGAAAACAGGGTGATGAGCAGTCAGAATTAGATTGCGTGAGAGGCGGCGCTGTTTTTGGAGTTACAAAAGCGTCGTGTAACTCAAAAACTAGGTGGACTAGAAGCATAATACTTGTACTGGGTGAATCAGCGTACTTTCGTGTACTTTGGCTGTGATTTGCATTGCTCTTTGTACATCTGTCGCTGAGATATGACGAGAGAAGAAAGGGCAGACCTCAGATATGATTGGCTGGCTGGGAAGCCGTGCAGGCCCTGATATGTAAATTTTATATGTATCAGTCCTCACAGAGGATTAGCTGCCTGGGGACCTGGCAGAAATATATACAAATAGTATGATTAAGCATAAATACTACATTTAGTAGAAATACTATGTTTTAGCACAAATACTATAAAATGGCAGAAATACTATAATTAAGCAGAAATACTATATTTGGCAGAAACACTATATTTAGTACAAATCTTATGAAATAGCAGAAATAGTATGATTTAGCAGAAATGCTGTATTTGGCACAAATCTCATAAAATAGCAGAAATAGTATGATTTAGCAGAAATGCTGTATTTAGCACAACTACTGAAAAGCAGCAGAAATGCTATGACTTAGCACAACAGTAATAACTTATAGAAAAATTGGAAAAGCAAAATGGACAGCTGGAAAAATCCTGAACATGCTAAGGGTCCCTCAAATCTAATTGTTAATTGAAAAAAAAAAAAATCAGCAAAAAAAGTATAACAGTCACACAATCACAAATATGGGCACATATGGAAACACACATGCACAGAGAGACACACACAGGATCAAATTCAGTCAACCAGTCTAAATATATTGAATTTAAGTGATATAATAAGATGCTCCCATCAAAAAGCTCTCTCTCTCTCTCTCTCTCTCTCTCACACACACACACACACACACACACACACACACACACACACACACAGAGCCTAAAGGGAACAGTATTTGTGCCATGGAGTGTTAACAAGAATCTGAGGTCCATATTACAAAAGCTGCTAAAATCATAAAGGTTGCAGAATTGTAATAAATAATGAATATGAATTAGTGGTGTGTGATAGTGTATTAATTTGTAGGGAAAAAACACATGTTGCCCAAGGTGTAATTGAACCCACGACCTTTGGGTTGCAGACCTGTGTCATTACCAGCTGCGCCACTGGGGAAGAAGGCGGCGCCTGGAAAACAGGGTGATGAGCAGTCAGAATCAGATTGCGGTGAGAGGCAAAAAACGCCGTTTTGCAGTTACAAAACGTCGTGTAACTCAAAAACTAGGTGGACTAGAAGCATAATTCTTGTACTGGGTGAATCAGCGGACTTTGGTGTGCTTTGACTGTGATTTGCATTGCTCTTTGTACATCTGTCGCTGAGATATGAGAGAAGAAAGGGCAGACCCCAGATATGATTGGCTGGCTGGGAAGCCGTGCAGGCCCTGATATGTATTTGTATGTATCAGTCCTCACAGAGGATTAGCTGCCTGGGGACCTGGCAGAAATATATAGAAATAGTATGATTAAGCATAAATACTACATTTTTAGAAAAACTATATTAAGCACAAATCCTATAAAAAGCAGAAATACTATATTAAGCAATATAAATATCCTCTAAAAATCCTATAAAAAGCAGTAAAACTGTACTATGATTTGGTAGAAAAACCCTAATTAATCAAAAATACTAAATTTGGCAGAAATAGCAGAAACACTATATTTAGCACAAATCTTATGAAATAGCAGAAAGAGTATGATTTAGCAGAAATGCTGTATTTAGCACAAATCTGATAAAATAGCAGACATAGTATGATTTTGCAGAAATGCTGTATTTAGCACAAATACTGAAAAGCAGCAGAAATGCTATGACTCAACACAATAGTAATAACTTAAATAGAAAAATTGGAAAAGCAAAATGGACAGCTGAAAGAATCCTGAACATGCTAAGGGTCCCTCAAATGTAATTGTTAAATGAAAAAATCAGCAAAAAAAAGTATAACAGTGACACAATCACAAATATGGACACATATGGAAACACACATGCACAGAGAGACACACACAGGATCAAATTCAGTCAACCAGTCTAAATATATTGAATTTAAATCATATAATAAGATGCTCCCATAAAAACTCTCTCTCGCCCTCCTTTCTCTCTCTCTCTGTCACACACACACACACACACACACACAGGGAGAGACCAAGCAAGTTTCTAGGTCAGTCAAGCAGCCTGGGAGCTGCTAAATTTGAATCCACCAATCAGAGGCTGTGTACTTTTCCCGCCAAAACAGGTGCAGCCGTTTTTACACACTCACACAGAGAGAGACAGGATTTCTGCAGTGTATTTCTCATAGTGAGGATTCCTCTCAAACAAATGGCCATAATTTCCTAACCGTAGGGGCCAGAGCAGTCATTCTTACACCGTTTTGTTCAGAAGAGATGGGGAATCTTCAAGTGTTTACAATTTATCATTAAAATATGAATTATTAAAGATATTTGACTTGTAATGCACCATAACTGAGTAGAGGCAAGCGAAAACTGCCTTGACTTGCCCTCAAACAACGCTTTCTAACTCTAAATCTATTTGGAGTATCGATATCATTCTTTCACCGTAAGAGACAGCAGGCTTTGGTGAACAGTCATGGAAATTTTCAGGTCTCTGTGGAAATCCATCAAAAAGATATGACGAGAGAAAAAAGTGCCTCATTTCCAGAGTTTGAAATCTGAAGAAATCTGAGCGAAAGGACGAATTTCCTACCCTCAAACAAGTGTAACTCATCTCAGAACGGTAATAGGTGAGAAAAAAAATTCTTGAATTGTGAGCGTCAGGGTGTCTGAAGATATACTGGGACAAGCCTCATGTTTTAACCCGGCCGTTAAGGAGATATGGACGATTCGAATATGCCTCTCATTACAGAAATCAGCGGTGATTTTGAACAAACTCTCCATTGAGTTTCTATTGAGAGTTTGAGACTTTATGTTACTCTGAGGAGATTTGCAAAAATCTATAAGTACCACAACAATGATAGTGACATTTTCTGAAAGCCAGCAAAAATACCTACGTTTTGATGTATAATTTGTGGAAGTTGAGTGAAAATTGAGCAAGTAGCAAGAAGTTGTTCGGACATGAAGAAGACTACGAAACCTACAGTGGCACACTGGAAGCCAAGTGCATAGCAACCATAACAACGCATGTATTTTCTGAAAAATCACAATTTTGCAACTCAAAACTTTAAGAGGATAAAAATAAAACTGTAACAGATATGAAAAAGCTGAATCATTCATGAATAGCCCAATAATTTGTGAACATTTTAAAGTTTGAATGGTTGTTCTACGTGAAAGTAGGAAAAAGTAGTTAAGTTTCAAAAAACAAGCAAGTTTTAGCAGAATTGCGGAAGTTTCCCATTCATTTCAATGGGACAAATTAAAAGGAAAAAGCTTAATATTTTAAAAAGTATAACAGTTAAAAATACCAAAAGTCATAGCCATCATTAGCAGAAATAGCAGAATAGTTTAAAATTTGAGCGGTGAAAATCGGCTGAAAATTGTGGAAGTAGAAAAGTGCCAAAAAAGTGCAAAAAGTGGCAACTAGAATAATAAAGTATAAAGAATAAAGAGAAACAGGAACTCAATAGTGTGGATGCCTAAAGCATCCACACAATAATAAAGAATAAAGAGAAACAGGAAAACAATAGTGTGGATGCCTTAAAGCATCCACACAACTAAAAAAATTTGCATTTCCTGCGAAAATGCAGTGTGGATGCTGTAAAGCTGAAGCTGTCAGCTGAAACTAGCTGAAAAAGCTGAAAAGTTGCAGAAGTTGTAAAACCTTTGCAAAAATTGTAATAACTTTGCAGAAGCATAAGAACTTAGCAAAAATGTAATTACTTAGCAGAACTGCAATAACGTAAAGAAAACATAATACTTGGCAGAAATACAATAACATAGCAGAACTTAGCAGCAGAAATTAGAATAAATATTGTAACTTAGCAGAAACAAGATAACTTTTCAGAAATACAGGATTTTAGCAAACATGGTACAAGATTACATAGATACTTTATTTAAACAAAAATACCTAAACATTGCACAAATACTGTGATTAAGGAAAAATACTACAACATAGCAGAAATGCTGTAATTCAGCAAATATATTATGCTATGGCACAAATAGAAAGAATATGCTCAAATACTATGATTTTGCTCAAATAATATGATTAAGCAATAATACTAAGATTTAGCAGAAATACTGTATTTACAGGGCTCTAGACTGCGACCAATATGGTGAATAAATGCGATCAAATTTTTCCGTGGTGCGACTAAAAAAAAAACATTTTGTCGCACTGGTGTGATCAACCGTTACCAACATTTAGTCGCACCTGTTTGAACAACAAAAAAAAAATCTCTGCAACTCTCCATGTTGTCAACAGCAGACACATTATGCCCCTATGGTGGACTAAACCAATCAGAGATAGTCAGGGGCGGGACTCTCTGA
The DNA here is from genome assembly GCF_013358895.1 of Oreochromis aureus. NCBI lineage: Eukaryota > Metazoa > Chordata > Actinopteri > Cichliformes > Cichlidae > Oreochromis > Oreochromis aureus. The sequence goes on from NC_052960.1 coordinate 28,873,400, forward strand.
TTGGCCGTGGTCCAGTGGAAAGTGCAGGTAGAAGAGGGAGGTGAGTAGCTTTAATAAGGCGATATCAATTCATTAACGGATTCCACACAAAGGCGTAAACACACAGCGACCAGACGCATCAGAATCAGCTTTGTCTTTCTCGCTTTCTCACGGACGGCCCGCAGAGCGGACACGCTGTCGGAGCTTAGCGATTCTGATGCGTCGGTCCGGCGCTGTGTTTCTGGTTTTGCGCTGATTCTGAGCTGCAGGTTTTGTCTCTCCAACCAAAATTCGCCGAGCCAAAAAGAAGCAGCAAACTACGCTTCACATTTGATCAATATCGTCATGAATTCCCTCTGACTTTTGCTGTTTTGCTTCCCCGATAAAATTACACTTCATACACAGCTCCCTGTGTACTTCAAGAACAGTTTCCGTCTCAAATCTCTGTTTTCTGGATTATTCATTCGCTTATTACCCACCAGTCTACCGTTGTTTACAGCGCTGTCTTTTCTTTTTCATGTAAATGACGTCCGACAAGAAAGCCTAATTTCTGCTGTTCAATACTGAAGAAATTTAAACTTCTTAAAATTATGCAAAATTGCAGAATATTGCAGAATATTTTTAAGGTTATCTGCTATAAAAGCATGAACCAGGAAAATCTCCTTCATGTTTTCTGTGTTTTATTCTCAGTTACTTTTACACAAAGGCATCTGCTGTGATGTTCACAATTCTGATAAAGTCTCACAAGTGTCAATACTGATAAATGATCAGAATTATAATATTTCTGACTGTCTGAGGCTAAATTGAATCGAATCAGGACTTTGAGAACCGGAATCGAATGGATTATAGAAATCAGTGATGATACCCAGCCCTAGTGAGCAGCCTAGGCCTGACAGAAGTGGATGTAGCTGTGGGTAATAAGAAAAGATGAAAAGAACTATTGATAACTTTTGTGTTAAGTTAAGGCCTGATCCGTCTGAAATTCATAGCCAGTGCTCTGACACAGTGCCATCAATCTTTGAATGCTGAAAAAGCAGCAGTGTATCCAGAAAACACACTTCATGCTGCAATAAATGCACTGCCCAAGTGTCCCCTCTCCCCACTGCCTTTCAGCAGCATGCAACAGCAAACAGGTCGTCAGAGGAGGCCAAGATGATGATTAAGTTTAACATTTTCTACAATATTGACAAAGCACTTTAAGCACAACATTGTTAGTTAATAATTTAGAAATGAATATTGTCTGTATGGACCTCCCCAAAGAAGGTGCACATGTAAAACTGCGGTCAGTCAAGCGGTTAGAAAATTTTGAGTCGCCTAACTTTTGTGCGGTACACCTAAATTTTTAAGTTAGGCGTGCCGGTGCGCATATGTCAAATAGTTAGTCTAGAGCCTGATTTAGCACAAACACGAAAAGTAGCAGAAATACTGTAAATTAGCATAATAGTAATAACTTGCACAATTACAAATATGGACATGGTAAATGGCCTGTATTTATATAAGCGCTTTTATGGTCCCTAAGGACCCCAAAGCTCTTTACATATCCAGTCATTCACCCATTCACACACTGGTGATGGCAAGCTACGTTGATAGCCACAGCCACCCTGGGCGCACTGACAGGCGAGGCTGCTGGACACTGGCGCCACCGGGCCCTCTGACCACCACCAGTGAACACACAGTGAAGTGTCTTGCCCAAAAGACACAACGACCGAGACTGTCGAGCAGACCTCGAACCGGTAACCTTCCGATTACAAGCGAACTCCCAACTTTTGAGCCACGATCGCCCCATATATGGAAACAAACATGCACAGAGACACACACACAGGATCCAATTCAATCAACCAGTGTAAATATATTGATTTTAAATCACACAATAAGATACACCCATAAAAAGGCTCTCTCTCTCTCTCTCTGTCATACAGACACACACACACACACACACACACACACACACACACACACACACACACACACACACACACACACACACGCAGCAGCAGCAGCAGCAGAAGCAAGTGAACAAACAGGGGCTGTACATACAGTGTTTCCTGTATGTTTCTAGGTGGGTCAAAAAGCCTGGAGCTGCTTAATTTGAATCCACCAATCAGAAAGGCTATGTACTTTTTCCCGCCAAAACAGGTGCACCTGTTTTTACACACGCAACACAGAGACAGGATTTGTGCAGTCTATTTTCATAGTGAGGACTCCTCTCAAACAAATGGCTATAATTTCCTTACCAGCTGCCCCACTGGGAAAGACAGTGAGCTCTTGGGAAACAGGGTGATGAGCAGTCAGAATTAGATCGCGGTGAGAGGCAAAGAGCGCCTTTTTTGGAGTTACAAAACGTCGTGTAACTCCAAAACTAGGTGGACTAGAAGCATAATTCTTGTACTGGGTGAATCAGCGGACTTTGGTGTACTTTCATTGCGATTTTCATTACTCTTTGTACATCCGTCGCTGAGATATGGCCCGAGAGAAAAGCGGCAGACCTCAGATATGATTGGCTGGCTGGGAAGCTGGCAGAAATATATAGTAATAGTGTGATTAAGCATAAATACTACATTTAGCAGAAATACTGTATTAAGCACAAATCCTATTAAAAGCAGAAATACTATATTAAGCACAAATCCTATAAAAAGCAGAAATACTATATTAAGCAATATAAAATCCTATAAAAATGGTATAAAAGCAAAAATACTGTAATATGATTTGGTAGAAAAACTATAATTAATCAGAAACACTATACTGGGTAGAAATACTGTAATCAGCACATATACTGTAACATGACAGAAATTCCTCCACTTAGTAGTAATACTATAACATAACACAAATGTTATGATGAGTTGATGACTGGTACTCTGGTGCAGTCAGCACAATCTGGAGCTGAACACTCTTAAAACTGTAGAGATGACAGTGGACTTCAGGAGACATCCTCAACTCTGCCCCCCTCATCATATCAGACAGCCCTGTGTCGACTGTGGAGATCTTCAAGTTGCTGGGTACCACCATCTCCCAGGACCTGAAGTGGGAGACCAACATCAACTCCATCCTCAAAAAGACCCAGCAGAGGATGTACTTCCTGAGACAACTGGGAAGTACAGTCTTCCACAGGAGCTGCTGATCCAGTTCTACACTGCAGTCATTGAGTCTGTCCTGTGCTCCTCCATCACAGTCTGGTATGGTGCAGCCACTAAACAGGACAGGTGCAGACTACAGCGGACTCTCTGGGCAGCAGAAAGGATCATCGGCGCCCCCCTGCCCTCCATCCAGGATCTGTACCTCTCAAGAACCAGGAAGCGGGCAGGGAAAATCATCTGAACCCCTCACACCCTGGACACAGACTTTTGATCTGCTGCCCTCTGGCAGGCGGTGCAGAAGCCTGCAGACCAGGACCACCCGACACAGGAACAGTTTCTTTCCCTCGCCATCTCCCTTCTAAACAGTTGAACTGTCACACTGCTCCCACTGCCAGACTGCAACTGCACCTTATGTACATTCTGTAGTATTCATTCCACCTCATTTCATTTCTGTATTTTATGTATATCGTTTAGATTAGTTATTTATAGTTGGTTTACACAGCTTTGTGTATGTGTGTGTATGCATGTGTAATGTAATGTATATATGTGATACGTGTGTGTGTGTGGTGTGTGTGTGTGTGTGTGTGTGTGTGTGTGTGTGTGTGTGAGATTTACATTGCTGTGCTCGAGAGCCACCATCTACGGAACCAAATTCCTTGTATTTGTATGCACATATACTTGGCCAATAAACATGATTCTGATGAGTTGGCACAAAACCATGATTTAGCAGAAATACTATGATTGAGCAGAAGTACTAAGATGTAGTAAAAGTACTTTGATTTAAGAAATCAATTATAGAGGAGTAATACTTTAAAATGGGAGAAATATTGATACACACACACATTCACAGAGCCTAAAGGGAAGAGTATTTGTGCCATGGAGTGTTAAGAAGAATGTGAGGTCCATATTAGAAAAGCTGGTAAAAGTTTTGAGAATTGTAATAAATGATGAATATGAATTAGTGGTCTGTGATAGTGTATTAATTTGTAGGGCAAAAAACATGTTGTCAAGGTGGAGTTGAACCCACGACTTTGGGGTTGCAGACCTGTGTCATTACCAGCTGCGCCACTGGGAAAGACAGTGAGTACTTGGGAAACAGGGTGATGAGCAGTCAGAATCAGATCGCGGTGTGAGGCAAAGAGCGCCGTTTTTTGGAGTTACAAAACGTCGTGTAACTCCAAAACTAGGTGGACTAGGAGCATAATTCTTGTACTGGGTGAATCAGCGGACTTTGGTGTACTGCTGACTGCGATTTTCATTACTCTTTGTACATCTGTCGCTGAGATATGACGAGAGAAGAAACTGCAGACCTCAGATATGATTGGCTGGCTGGGAAGCTGGCAGAAATATATAGTAATAGTGTGATTAAGCATAAATACTACATTTAGCAGAAATACTGTATTAAGCACAAATCCTATAAAAAGCAGAAATACTATATTAAGCACAAATCCTATAAAAAGCAGAAATACTATATTAAGCAATATAAAAATCCTATAAAAATGGTATAAAAAGCAAAAATACTGTAATATGATTTGGTAGAAAAACTATAATTAATCAGAAACACTATACTGGGTAGAAATACTATATTTAGCACAAATCCTATAAAATAGCAGAAATAGTATGATTCAGCACAATAGTAATAACTTAAACAGAAAAACTGGAAAAGCAAAATGGACAGCTGAAAAATGCTGAACATGCTAAGGGTCCTTCAAATGTACTTGTTAAATGAAAAAAAAACTGAGCAAAAAAAGTGTAACAGTCACACAATCAGAAATATGGAAACACACATGCACAGAGAGACACACACAGGATCAAATTCAGTCAACCAGTCTAAATATATTGAATTTAAATCATACAATAAGATGCTCCCATAAAAACTCTGTCTCGCCCTCTCTCTCTCTCTGTCACACACACACACACACACACACACACACACACACACACACACACACACACACACACACACAGGGAGAGAAGTAAGTTTCTAGCTCAGTCAAGCAGCCTGGCAGCTGCTGAATTTGAATCCACCAATCAGAGAGCCTGTGCACTTTTTCCCGCCAAAACAGGTGCATGCAGCAGCACAGAGACACAGGATTTTTGCAGTCTATTTCTCATAATGACGACTCCCCTCAAACAAATGACCATAATTTCCTAACTATAGGGGCTAGAACGGTCATTCTTACACCGTTTTGTTCAGAAGAGATGGGGGAATCTTAAAGTGTTGACAATGTATCATTAAAATATGAATTATTAAAGATATTTGACTTCTAATGCACCATAACTGAGTAGAGCAAAAGCGAAAACTGCCTTGGCTTGCCCTCAAACAACGCTTTCTAACTCTAAATCTATTTGGAGTATTGATATCATTCTTTCACCGTAAAGAGACAGCAGGCTTTGGTGAACAATCATGGAAATTTTCAGGTCTCTGTGGAAATCCATCAAAAGATATGACGAGAGAAAAAAGTGCCTCATTTCCAGAGTTTGAAATCTGAAGAAATCTGAGCGAAGGACGAATTTCCTACCCTCAAACAAACCCAATTCATGGCCAAATGGTAATAGATGAGAAAAAAATTCTTGAATTGTGAGCGTCAGGGTGTCTGAAGATATATTGGCACAAGCCTCATGTCTTAACCGCTTCGTTAAGGAGATATGGCGATTCGAATATGCCTCTCATTACAGAAATCAGCGGTGATTTTGAACAAACTCTCCATTGACTTTCTATGGAGAGTTTTCAGACTTTGTGTTGGTCTGAGGAGATTTGCCAAAATTCTATAAATCCCACAACAATGATAGTAACATTTTCTGAAAGCCAGCAAAAATACCTACGTTTTGATGTATAAATTGTGGAAGTGGAGTGAAGATTGAGCAAGTAGCAAGAAGTTGTTCGGACATGAAGAAGACTGCAAAACTTTCAGTGGCACACTGAAAGCCAAGTGCATAACAACCATAACAACGCATGTATTTTGTGAAAAATCACAAAAATGAAACTCAAAACTTAAAGAGGGATAAGATGAAAACGGTAACAGATATGAAAAAGCTGAATCATTCATGAATAGCCCAATAATTTGTGAACATTTAAAATTTGAATGGTTGTTCTAGGTGAAAGTATGACAAAGTAGATAAGTTTCAAAAACAAGCAAGATTTAGCAGAATTGTGGAAGTTTCCCATTCATTTCAATGGGACAAATTAAAGGAAAAAAACGTAATATTTTAAAAGTATAACAGTAAAAATACCAAAAGTCATAGCGCACATTAGCAGAAATAGCAGAATAGTTTAAAATTTGAGCGGTAAAAATGGGTTGAAAATTGTGGAAGTAGATAAGTGCCAAAAAAGTACAAAAAGTTGCAACTAGAATAATAATAATAAAAGTATAATAATAAAGAATAAAGAGAAACAGGAACTCAATAGTGTGGATGCCTAAAGCATCCACACAATAATAATAAAAGTAGAATAATAATAAATAATAAGAGAAACAGGAACTCAATAGTGTGGATGCCTTAAAGCATCCACACAATAAGAAAAACAGGAACTCAATAGTGTGGATGCCTTAAAGCATCCACACAATAAAACTAGAAAAATTTGCATTTCCTGCGAAAATGCTGTGTGGATGCCGAACGCTGAAGCTGTCTGCTGCAAAAATTGTATGGCAGTAAAGAAACTGAAAAATTATGTTGAAAACAAGTGAAAAAACAGAAACTTTTGCTGAAAAGAGGTGAAAAAGGCAAAGATTCTGCTTCAAAAGTAGTAAGAAGTTCAAATTTCTACTGAAAAGAGGAGAGGTGAAAAGGTTTCCTCTGAAATGAGCAGAAGATACTGAGATTTGTATTGATAAGAGGTGAAAGGCTGAAAATTCTGCTTAAAATAGGTGAATCAGCAGAATTTCTACTGAAAAGAGGTAAGAAGTAGAGCGTTGCACTGAAAACAGGTGAATCAGCAGAATGTCTGCTAAAAAGAGATTTCAAAAAACAAAGGAAACACTCGCAGCAACAAAAAGAAAACTACTAAACAAAAAAAAAGAAGGCACTTTCCACACTTCCTGCTCTAACTCCTCACCACGAAGAAGAGACACTCTCTGGGCCCACAAGCCCGTCTACTCACTAACCAGAGGAGGCTGTCTGTCCAAAAACCTAGCACCAAGAAACCATGTAGAGCCACCAAGGAAAACCACCCTGCTCACAGCTCATCCCCAGTTTAAGTAGCCTCAGTGGTGATTGCTGTCACGGCTCAGGTGGCAAACGAGGCAAATCAAGGGCAGCTGTGTCCTGGGGAGAGAGGAGAGTGAGAGAGACAGAGGGGTAGGGTGGAGTAGGCGGGAGGCAGGCAAAACACCCCACCAAACACTCCCACAGCCTCACAGGATGTAACAGTTGAAAACACCTGAAAAAGCTGGGATTTGTGCTGAAAAGGGTGAAAACACTCACAATTCTGCTGAAACAGGGGTGAAGAAGAGGTGTTGGGCTGTTGAGAAGAGTTAAATAAGTTGAACTGATATGTTTGGGTACAAATACAATGATTTGGCAATAATACTGCGTTTAGCACAACTCCTGAGATTTGATTGAAATACTATGATTTAGAAGAAATATTATGACTTTGTACAAATACAATATTTTGGCACAAATACTATGATTTGGTTCGAATGCTATGATTTGAAACAAATAATATGATCTAACAGAAATACTATTATTTAGTAGAAATACTATGATTTACCAAGTACTATGTTTCTGCAAAAATACTATGATTTTGCAGAAATACTATCTATAGTAGTAATACTATAACATCACAGATATATGATGATTTTGCAGACATTCTGGTTTTACACAAATACTATAATGTGGCAGTATACTATGTTTCAGCACAAATACTATGATTTGGCACATATACTATATTCAGCAGATATACTATAACAAAACAGAAAGTCTACGACTTAGTAGTAATACTATAACATAATAGACAGACTCTGCAAAATCATAGTATATGTTTTGCACAACTAACACAATATGGCAGAAATACTATGATTTGGCACAAGTACTATGATTTAGTACAAATATACTCGTATTAGCAGAAATACTATGTTTCAGTACAAATATTACAATTTGGCAATAATACTGGGTTTTAGCACAACTACTGAGATTTGGGTGAAATACTATGATTTAGAAGAAATACTATGACTTCGTACAAATACAATGTTTTGGTTCAAATAATATGATTTGCAAAAATACTATGATTTGACACAAGTACCATGATTTAGTACAAATACTACGATTTAAGCTCAAATACTATGAAATTGCAGTAATACTATGATTTTGAAGGAATACTATGATTTGGTAGAAATACTATGCCTTAGTAGTAATACTATAACATAGCAGATACACTGTGATTTTGCAGACATAGTATGTTTTGCACAAATACTACGATTTTGCTCAAATACTATGAAACTGCAGTAATACTATGATTTTGAAGGAATACTATGATTTGGTAGAAATACTATGCCTTAGTAGTAATACTACAACATAACAGATATACTGTGATTTTGCAGACATTCTATGTTTTGCACAAATACTACAATTTGGCAGAAATACTATGTTTTAGCACAAATACTATGGTTTGCTATAAATACTATGGTTTGGCACATATACTGTATTCAGCAGATATAATTTAACAAAATAGAGAGTCTCGACTTAGTAGTAATACTATAACATAATAGATATACTATGATTTTGCAGACAGTCTATGTTTTGCACAACTAGCACAATGTGGCAGAAATACTATGAATTGGCACAAGTACTATGATTTAGTAGAAATACTCTTATTGGCACAAATACTATGTTTCAGTACAAATACTATGATTTGGCAATAATACTGCGTTTCAAGCACAACTACTGAGATTTGAGTGAAATACTATGATTTAGAAGAAATACTATTAGGTACAAATACTACTATGTTTTGGTTCGAATACTATGATTTGCAAAAAAATACTATGATTTGGCACAAGTACCATGATTTAGTACAAATACTACGAATTGGCAGAAATACTGTGACTTAGTACTAATACTTTAACATAACAGATATACTGTGATTTAGCAGACATAGTATGTTTTTGCACAGATACTACGATTTCACTCAAATACTATGAAATTGCAGTAATACTATGATTTTGAAGGAATACTTTGATTTGGTGAAATACTATGCCTTAGTAGTAATACTATAACATAACAGATATACTATGATTTTGCAGACATAGTATGTTTTGCTAAATACTACAATTTGGCAAGAAATACTATGTTTGAGCACAAATACTATGATTTGCTATAAATACTATGATTTGGCACATATACTATAATCAGCAGATATACTATAACATAACAGAAATTCTACGACTTAGTAGTAATACTATAACATAACAGAAATTTTAATTGGGCAGAAATAACATGATTTGGCAAAAAAAATACCATGATTTGGCGCAAATTACAAATACTATGATTTAGCACAAATACTATGATTTAGCAGAAATAGTATGTTTTAACATAAATAATATCTTTTGACAGAAATTTCTGCTAAAAGGTACTATTTCTGCTTTTAGCAGAAATACTGTAATTTGCATAAATACTATGATTTGGGATAAATACTATGATTTCCCAAATTACTATGATTGAGCAGAAGTACTAAGATGTAGTAGAAGTACTTTGATTTAGCAGAAATACTATTATGGAGGTAATACTTTAACATGGGAGAAATACTGATACACACACACATACACAGGCGCAAAGGGAACAGTGGATGTTAAGAGTCTGGGCTTGGTATATCTAGGTCAGCTAAATTAGCTGCACCTGCTGTAATCAACACTTACACACACAGACACAGAGAGAGCTCTGAGTTTTCTTTAGTGTATTTCTCACATTCAGGATTCCCCTCGAACAAATGGCCATAATTTCCTAACCGTAGGGGCTAGAACGCTCATTCTGACACCGTTTTGTTCAGAAGAGATGGGGAAATCTCAGGTCTTCATAATTCAGAGATAAAATATAAATTATTAAAGCTATATGACTTGTAACACACTGCAACTGAGAAGAAGCGAAGCAAAACTGCCTTGACTTGCCCTCAAACAACGTTGTGTAACTCTAGATCTCTATAGACCTCAAAATCATTCTTTCACCGTAAGAAACAGCAGGCTTTGGTGAACAGTCATGGAAATTTTCAGGGCTCTGTTGAAATCCATCAAAAGATATGACGAGAGAAAAAAGTGCCTCATTTCCACAGTTTGAAATCTGAAGAGATCTGAGTGAGAGACAAATTTCCTATCCTCAAACAAATGTAATTCATGGCCAAACGGTAACAGGTGAGGAAAATACTCTTGAATTGTGAGCATCAGGAGGTCTGAAGATATATTGGCACAAGCGTCATGTCTCAACTATGTTTCGTTAAGGAGATATGACGATTTGAAAATGCCTCTCATTAGAAAAATTCAGCGGTGATTTTGAACAAGCTCTCCATTGACTTTCTATGGAGAGTTTTAAGACCTTAATGTTGCTCTGAGGAGATTTGCAAAAATCTGTAAATCCCACAAGAACGATAGTGACATTTTCTGAAAGCCAGCAAAAATACCTACGTTTTGATGTATAATTTGTGGGGTTGAGTGGAAATTGAGCGAGTAGCAAGAAGTTGTTCAGACATGAAGAGAAAATTCGAACAGACCAGCCCTCACTCTGAGTTAATTGCATAGCAACCATAGCAACGCATGTATTTTCTGAAAAATCACAATTTTGCAACTGAAAACTTAAAGAGGCATAAAATTAAAACGGTGAAGATCTGAAACAGCTGAATCACACAGAAATAGCCCAATAATCTGAGAACATTTTAAAGTTTGAATGGAGTTTCTAGGTGAAAGTATGACAAAGTAGATAAGTTTCAAAAACAAGCAAGTTTTAGCAGAATTGTGGAAGTTTCCATTCATTTCAATGGGACAAATTAAAGGAAAAAAGTGTAATATTTTAAAAAGTATAACAGTAATAAACACCAAAAGTCATAGCACCCATCTCCAGAAAGAGCAGAACAGTATAGAGTTTGAGAAAAAGGAGAAAATCGGCTGAAAACTGAGGGGTAGATAAAGTCCAAAAAACGCCCTTTTGGGGCATCCACACGGAAGCAACTTGAAAAGAAAATAAAGAATAAAGAGAAACAGGAACTCAATAGTGTGGAAGCCCTTTTAGGGCATCCACACAACTAGAAAAGGAAAATTTCAGAAGAAATTTTAAGTGTGCCTATGCGCTGCTATTCAGTGTGTTTTGCCATTCATACAGCTACAGAGAGCAAAACTCAGAAGAGCAGCCATTCTCCACCATGAACTATGGTAAAAACAAACACCGCTCACGCTTCACAGATAACAGCTTACAGTTTTGTGTAAAGATGAAGTGCCTTTCGTACAGCGCCGATTTGCAGGCGCTGTGCACACAGGTTCATGAGCAGAAGTCCCATTGTACCCACGGCAGATCCGACAATGTTTGCCGCGAACACGCTTTGAAGCATTACGTTATGGACCACTTTTCACACATGGTTGGTGTACCCAAACAGCCGGCTGTAGCTTTTCAACTCACAGCCCGACACACACCCAAAAAACAGCCGAGAGGCACAGACTACGCCCGAGAGGCGTGATTGCAGATGCCCCTCAGGTGGGTCCACCTCCCTGCAGCGGCACTGCAGACCACGCCCGCCACACACATCAAACACGTAAAACAAATATTTATGCACTTTTGCATTCACTTTATGTTTTTGTTATTTTTACACAGTGTTCTGAATGATGAACAATGGTCTACAGCCAATCTCGTGTATTATTATACAAACTTTGGTTGTAAGATTCAGATAACTATTTAATAAAAGCTAAATAGTTTATATGAGTAAGAAAGAAAAGTATATCTTTGTGTCCACCTTTCTCTGTTAATGCCCTACCTGGCCCCTAGCAAAAGCTGTGCTAGATCGCCCCTGCACAGTTACCAGCTGTCAGCTACACAAAAAAGGAGCTTGGTGTTTGTTGTCTCTCAGAAACAGTTCATAACTTCCCTTCAACTCATTCATGTGCCTGGATAAAAAGTTTCCTCACAAACCGCCCCAGACTGTGAGACTCGGCCCTCATCTCTCCTCCACTCGCACACTGAGCACCGGCTCCCCACAGGGCTGTGTGCTGAGCCCCCTCCTGTATTCTCTCTACACCCACGACTGCAGTCCGGCCCACAACAACACTCTCATCATCAAGTTTGCTGATGATACCACGGTAGTCGGACTCATCTCAAAGGGAGGCGAGGCAGAGTACAGAGAGGAAGTCCTGAAGTTGGCAGCATGGTGTTCAGAAAACAACCTGGCACTGAACACTAAGAAAACCAAAGAGCTCATTATCGACTTCAGGAGACACAACACTGACTTGGCCCCCTCTACATCAGCGGGGGTGTGTGGAGAGGGTCCACACTTCCGGTTCCTTGGTGTCCTCATCTCTGCTGACATCTCCTGGACGGAAAACATCTCAGCAGTCATCAAGAAGCCCCAACAGCGGCTGCACTTCCTGAGAGTCCTCAGGAAGTACAAGCTGAACTCCAACCTGCTGCTGACCTTCTACCGCTCGTCCATTGAGAGCCTGCTAACCTACCTACTGCATCACGGTATAGTGCGGCAGCTGCACCAAGGCAGATAGTGTGAGGCTTCAGAGTGTGGTCAAGACAGCACAAAAGATCATCGGCTGCCCTCTCCCTCCCTGTTGGACATTTATTCCTCCCGCTGCCTCAGCAGAGCAGCAAACATTATCAAGGACAGCTCCACCCTGGTTTCAACATGTTCAGCCTGCTTCCCTCAGGGAAGCGCTACAGGATGCATCAACACAAAAACCCACAGACTCAAAAAACAGTTTCTTCCCAAAGCGATAACCACCCTGAACTCACACATGCACCGATAACACAGCCCCCACTTCCCACTTCCTCTATGGACCACCACTATTTATACCAATTCTATGTGCAATAACTCAACTGTACATACATAATTGTACATTTTATATATATATACACATCTTCTTCCATATGTTAATACTGTCCATATGTATATAGCGCTGCAGAACTGTACCCCCAGCATGTTTTACACTGAGTAGGAGATGCTCTGTATCTCATTGTACAACTGTATACTGACAATAAGGCATTCTATTCTATTCTATGTCACCTAAAAGGGTAAACCTGTTTCTCCATCACCTGTTCAGCTCTGATGATTCAGTAAGGACATCTTCTGGTTTAGACCAGCCCTTTTTTTACAGCTGTGGCTCCAGCAAACATCAGCTGATACTAGAAATTAAAATCAAATGAATTCTAACAACAGCTGATCAAGCTTAAACCTGCTGCTGTTATTTAGCGCGATAAACAAGAGCGAAAAAGCCGATCGTTGATCAGTTTCATGATTGCAACAGGCGAGAGAATGACAGGGGCAGCTTCATAACCACAGAACAAATCGTAATATTTTCTCTGAATGTGGGGCGATTCCGTTTGTCACTGGCAACTCTACGAACTAACGCTAATGAATAAAATAAAGTCCAACGTCAGTAACTTAGCGCCACACAGCTGTATACAAACTCCCGTCGTGCTAGCTAGCACGCAGATACGATGTAAAAAGTCAGCACAATGAAAACAAACTACACCTAAACTCGGTTTATATCTGACCCAAATAGAGTGTAGTTCATAACTTCTTACCTGAAATTCAGTTCACCTCACGCTGCTGCCTTCGGTTTCCAGCATCATCGGCCCATATAAGCGAAAAAATAAGTCCGGTTTCCCTGATCCACGATTGACCTCCAGCGTTCTGAAAAGCGGTGTTGAACAGCGTTTCAGCCCGGCGTCACTATAAGCCAAGCCTGGGTGCTTTTTTCACGAAGGGTCGCTAAGCGCTAGCTAGCTAAGCCGACTATCTGCTGTCGTCAGACAACTGGCTAATATGGGATGTTTTCACAAAGCGAGCAGATATTTGAAGTTTACACACCTACATTCTCGCCTGAAAATATCTTAAAGTTTATTTTGTGACCTAGAAACACTAATAAAAGACATTTAAAAGCGAAGAGGTGTCCGCCATTGTTTAACTTTCGGCAGAGGTGTGCTATGAATTGTGGGATATGGGTTTTCTGTTACCGTAACTATTCAATGGTTCGCGCAACCTTAAAACTTCCAATGGTTCCTGAAAGCAGAGGCGCTGTGCTGGCGCCATTGATGTTGTCGTCATTACGGTAATCCAAATAAGGGTAGACAGGCTGTACCACTCGGCATACCACTAGAGAGCCAACACACCACAAATGAAGTTTGAAATTTGTTTCAATGGGACCAAAAGATGGAGCCAACACACCACAAATGAAGGCTTCCCATTCATTTCAATGGGCAAAAACTTGCATTAAAATATTCATATTTAAAAACTATAGAAGTAATAAACACCAAAAGTCATAGCACACCATTCCTGATTCAGCCGCACAAAATGATATACCATATGTGAAGCTTGTCTCAAAACTGTGGGTGGTGAGTTAAGCAACAAAATTTTTAGTAGGAAAAAGGAAAATAATAATAATAAGAACTAGAAAAATTTGCATTTCCTGCGAAAATGCAGTGTGGATGCTGGAACGCTGAAGCTGTCAGCTGAAACTAGCTGAAAAAAGCTGAAAAGTTGCAGAAATTGTAAAAACTTTGCAGAAGCAAAGGAACGTTGCTAAAATGTAGTAACTTAGCAGAACTGCAATATCTTAGAGAAACATAATACTTGGCAGAAATACAATAGCATAGCAGAACTTAGCAGAAATATTGTAACACCAGAAACACGACTTCCTAAAATACAAGAATTTCGAGAAATAGTATAAGATAACAGAAAGAATATATTTAGCCAAACATTCTTAAACATTACAGAAAAACTATTATATAGCAGAAATGATATATTTAGAAAGAAAATATAATATAGTAGAAATACTATGATTTAGCAGAAATCCTACAATATAGCTCAATAACAATGATTTAGAACAGATACTATGATTGAGCAGAATAGTAATAACTTAAGTGAAAATATTGGAAAGGTAAAATGACAAGCTGAATAAAAAGGAACATGGTTAAGTTTGCTCAAAACTAATTTTTGTTCACCTGTGAAAAAATAAAATAAAAATACATTTAGAAATACAAATAAGAACAGCCAACAGATACACACAAAATTAAATATGGATACACAAATCAACAAATACACACAAAATCAAATATGGATACACAAATGTACAGAGAGAGACACACACAGGGTCTATGCCAGTCAACCAGTCTGAATATATTATATTTTTATCCAACAATGAGATGCTGCCCTAAAAGGGCTTTGTGTGTGTCTTTCTCTCTTTCTCTTTCTCTCTCTCTCTCTCTCACACACACACACACACACACACACACACTCAAA